>NC_088679.1:52893806-53196836 GCF_950023065.1 Planococcus citri
TCAAATTCTTATCATTAGACCTTAGACCTACCTAGATATATTTAATATCAAAATAATTTTGAAAAACCCAGTTAAGTTTCAAATTTTAGTGTATATTAAATGTAATGATGTTATTGTTTTTGATCGGTTGAAGTTGTTTATTCAAGATCATTTTCTTCATTCATCACATGAATTTTCTCTCAATTCTCTGAGTTTGAAATTGAATTTATATAAATTCTGTGGTCTCCGTTGTTTATGAAAGCGGGATCATCTGAAACAGAAATAATATAGAGAATACTTATTTTTGTGAGATTAAAACCAAACCATATTTGCAGGGGTGTGCTAACCGTAACCGCAAAAAACCGAAAACCGTAACCGAAACCCAAACAAGAACCTAATTTTAGTCATTTTCAAACCCTAACTGAAAACAAAAACCGAAATTTCATAGGTTTTTTAAAAACCCTAAAAAACCATAACAATAATAATGAAGCAGAGTGAGTGAAACCGAAACCTAAACCGATATAATTTATTTCGGTTTTTTTCGGTTTTCGGTTTGGGTTTCTTCAGTTTTTTTAATTTTTTTGGGGGGATTTTTTCACATTTTCGACTTTTGAGACTCGAAATCCGGGGAAATTGATAAATTTAATGAACCTATCAAATTGGGTCCTTGGCTGTTGTTGTTGACTTGTTGCTTTTAGGGTTGTTAAATCGCTTTGTGTTTTGAGATTGAGAAATTTTGTAGACATTTTTAAAAAATACGTAAACCGAAAAAAACCGAAAACCAAAACCGAAACAGAAATTTTTGTAAATAAAACCGAAACCGAAACCGAAACCGAAACTGAAATTTTGAATTTTAAAACCAAAACCGAAACAAAAACCGAAAAATGTCAACGAAAAAATTGGAGTGAAACCGTAACCTTAATAAAAATAATTAAGGTTAGCACCCCTGCATATTTGTACTTTGAGAATTATTGCAAACAGATGCATTACAAGGTATTAAGCAATATTGAACAGCTGCAGAGCTGGCACTGACAAGTTTTGCGATCTCAAATTGCAATGAAATGTGGTTTGGTAAGATATCATGCCTGTTAAAGAGGGGGGGGGGTGGTACGCTGGTTCGCAATTTTCTTCTTTTAAAACGCCCTATTCTTTCTAACTGTGAGCTCATATGGAAGGCACAACCATAACTTTTACAATTGTTCATGGATCCAACCGAAACGCCTCATTTCTAATTTTTCCATTTCATTTATTTTAAAATAAATACGAGGTATTTGTGGGTAATACGAGTAATAATAATGTTAGATAGTCATGAAGAGCTAGAAGAAGAGCAAAGAATGATACCAACAACTTGACATTGCAAAAATCAAATCAAAGCATGTGCAAAAGAAATTCCAAGAAGAACTGGAAAAACAAAAGGAAGAAGACAAGTTGGAAGAAAAACAAGGTAAGTATCAAAGAAAAGTGGCAAGAATGGAAGCGAGAGGTTGATACAGCAGCAGAAAAGTCTATTCCACTCAAAGAAAAAAAAACACAAACCATGGATGACTCAAGAGATACTGGATCTGAAGAAAGAACAAAGAAAAGCAAACAGACCAAGTAGTGAGTACACAGCACTAAGAAAAGGCAGAAAGTATTGTGTTAACAATCACCTAGTCATCTCC
The DNA here is from genome assembly GCF_950023065.1 of Planococcus citri. NCBI lineage: Eukaryota > Metazoa > Arthropoda > Insecta > Hemiptera > Pseudococcidae > Planococcus > Planococcus citri. The sequence continues at coordinate 52,895,447 of NC_088679.1, forward strand.
ATACAATTCTTGTATGGAGATGACTAGGGCTAGGATTCTTATGCAAACTGATACCGGTTTTGGCTATACCAGTTACTGCATATCACTGTTTCTTTTGCGATTCATACATTTTTGAGACAAATGGTAAAATTTTTTAGCGTATATTTCCGCATATTTTGGGTATAAATGCATACGTATATTCGCATATTTTCATCAAAAAATGCTCTTATAGCTCATATTCATCACATATTTTAAGTCGTTAGCCCATATTTTGGAAAAAAAATTGAAAATTGATTTTTAAAACTCAAAACTTTGAAAAAAAATTGATTTTTTATGAAGCGTCACAGTGAAGTCACTTGATGGACAGCTCCGCTGTGATTGGTTGGTTTCATTATCAGAAAACAAATTTGGCCCTAAATTAGCATTATGTTAAATGGGGAATTTAAAATCTATAAAGAAATAAGGAAAACGCTTGTTAAATTCGGATTCTGCGTTGAAAAAGACCCTAATATCAAACAAGCTTGCTCCTTATCTGTTTATAGATTTTAAATTCCCCTATTTTATGGTCAAAACCATTGTCAAAAGCGCTTTTGAACAATATTGTTGCTATACCATTACTAAATACCAGGTATGGAAATATGCCATTTTTGGTTATAGATTTCGTAGTTTTTAGGGTGTGGTGATTTTTTCATTTCAGTCATATAATGAAATGGAATCAAAAAAATGGTGGGAAAATGTTTATTTTGTGTATTAAAATGAATATGAAGTAAAAAAATAACGTAAATTGGCGGTATTATTAATAAATTGAGTGCTTAAAAATTTTTTCTATAACCAAAGATGGCGTATTTCCAAACCTGGTTACCATTAGCCAATCACATTTCAGGTGTCCATCAAGTGACGTCATTGTGACGTTTTATTGAAATTGTCTATAGCCATGAAGAAAAACAAAACAAATTTACTACATAACCCACTTGACAATAGATTTGCCGCTTTCAGCCAAAACGCTGGTTGTTTTTGCAAAACTGCCACTTAAAATGTGCTCAAAAATGACAGTGAATTTGCTGGTGAAAAAACGCCCACTGGAAGCGGTTACTTTTATAAGACCAGACATTTAAAGAGCTGCTTTTGACCTGCGAATTGCAACCATGTAAAAGTTGTCCATTAGAATTGGCTACTACAGTGGAACCTCGATAACTCGAAATCCAAGGGGAATGGTCATTCATTCGGCTTATAGAGGTTTTCGAGATAATCAGTTTCGAGTTATGCAGGTAAGATTTTAAGAGAGTTCGAGTTATAGAGGTTTTAAGAAATGAATGAATTTAGAGATATGTAAGTGCATAAAAGATAGAGGTATGAATTGAAATATTCGAGTTATAGAGGTAAACGCCAGACAACGTACGACTTATAGAGGCTTTCTCACTATTCTCAGCTAAAGTTTAGCTCGGAGTTACAACTAAGATATGTAAGTGCATAAAAGATAGAAGTGTGAATTGAAAAATATTCGAGTTATAGAGGTAAACGCTCGACAACGTACGACTTATAGAGGTTTTCTTGTTTTTTCGGCAAAATTTTAGCTTCGAGTTATGACTGGTTTGTGTAGTGAATTTCGACTTATCCGAGTAAAGTTAACATTGAGTGTTATGGAGATTTCAAGGGGAATGGAGGTTGGTTCGGCTAATAGAGGTTTTCGAGTTAAAGAGTTTCGAGTTATCGAGGTTCCACTGTATTTTTTTGTCAGGTCCAACAAGCCTGAGATTTTGGTTGTTTCAATTTCATTTCAATGATACTTTGAACAATTTTTCAAAGTTTTTCTCAATTCTGTCAATTACTTGGCAAGAAAAAATATTTTTTCACATTTTTATCCAAAAAGTTGGATGATTTTTCAGCTTTATGGCAATAAATCAAGACTTTTTGGAAATTTTGATGTTAAGAGTACCCGCACAACAATTGTCAACGTCGACATTTACATCGACTACGTTTTTTTCCAACATATGATGGAAAAGTGATCAATTAATTATTTAGTAGGAATCTTCTGTCCATACAAAAGCCAGGTAAATGAAAATTTTTGAAATTTTCTCATTATTTCTGATACCTCAACATGCCATCTTGACATGTGGATGTAAAATTCGATGCTTGAAATTTACATCTACAACTATTCCCCTCCACAACATGGTTGAAACAAATTTATCATCGAAATTTTATGTTCAAAATTTTTAAGGGACCAAAAACCTTGCTGTCGCCAAAGACACTTTTCTGAATGGCACCAGCGTATTTACAGGAGAATATTAAAAATGCTACAGTTGCTCCATGAGTGTCAGCGCATTTGTGAGCGAATTTTCAGGGGAAAATTCTCTGAGCAAACTTTTGAGGAAGAAAATGACATCTTACGCCAATTATGGGCAATTTTTGCAGCGTTGGGTGAATTTTTACCCAATCGGGCAGTGGGAGCCAGAGTGAAGGTGATGCAGACCAGTTAGATACCATTGATACCAACCAACAGCAAAAAACCATCAGTCACCCCAAGCAATACCACCTATAGTAAAAGGCCTGAGCGCTGAATCGTTATCACCTTCTGACGTCACCACTAGTAGATGACTCGATTGTGTTTACCATTTGAATTTTAACGTACATTTAAATGGCGAGTTCGTGAAATAGAGTAAAACTTTCGTTAAAAACGTTATTAAAATGATGACATTTTAATTAATATTCGTTCTAAAATGTGGTGTAGTGATGAGATATTGTTGTTTTCAACTACTGGTGGTGTTGGATTACTTTATTTTTGTACAAAAGTGAATTTTTCGCGATCTTTTTGTGTTGTGACATTGTGTGATTCGGATGTGTAGATATCTTGTGAAGTGAATAAAAATGAAAACTGATGTGTACTAGTGCCTGTGTTTTACTGGAATAACATCGCAGTGAAATGAATAGTGAAACATATAATCTAAAATGCGTTTTAAATCTGCATTGTGAATACAACCATCCAACTACAATGGATGGATAAGGTTATCTAATCAAGAATCAAGAAACCATCAACATCTCAAACCAATTAGATGATTTTAGTGGGATTTTGACAATATTCGACGATTATTTAATTATATTTCACCAGTGAGTGTTGTAATATCCGCCAAAAGGTATAATTTTGTCAAGTTTATGTATAACTTTCATCTTTAATGTTGAAAAACAGTGTTGTTTATAACCTAATTTCTTCATTTTTTTTCATTAAAATCATTCCTACATGATCATAAATTCATTATTCATGTAGATAAAATATGAAAAATAAAATTTTCGCAGGATTTAATTCGTTTGAGTGCATTTTTCATTCAATTCTATAGTGTATTATGATATGTTAGATACGTAAGTACTACCAAGTAGCGATGACGTCACAAAACAGCGCTCAGGCCTTTTACTATAGGTGGTATTGCCCCAAGAGCGGTCCATCCATGATGAAGTGTTATTTTAATACCCAATCCAACCTCAGAAAGACAACAGCTCTAAACAAACCACAGTGTGCCAATGACTTACTTAACATTAGTAACATAATGATATCAGAAGATGGAGTTCAATCAACTTTGATGATACAGCCAGGGTCTCTGTAGTCAGCCAGAAACAAACTAGCCCAGAACCTGAAGGCACCATGGTGGCCAGCGTGTTGAACTGTGCTGAAAAGCACATGACTTTGTATGTAGGGTGCTTCCCTCAGGGGGGGGGGGGGTGTGGTCCCCTGCTGCAAACTACACACCATGGGACCATACGGAAATGGATTAACAATTGAAAATGTCAACCAACGCGTCTTATTTGTTAGAACAACTTTTAGACACACATGAAAACCAAGTTTGGACAACCCTATTAGTCCACAATCAATCCTTGGTAAACACTTTGCTGATATCGAAAACTGAAATGTGGCATGTAACCAGGGATGTTCCATAATCCATAAATTTACACATGTAAATTTAGCTTTATTTTACACGTAAAATTATGTAAATTTACACATGTAAAAAAATATGTCAAAGAACGTGAAAAATCAAATGGTGTATAGCTGTATACATTATTATTAGTGTTAAGAATCTTAAAATCTTGAATAAATGGTAATGATAAATGATTGTGATAATGCATGCATTATGCTAAGTCTAAACCATGTCTGAACTCAAATGAAAAATTGCCATCTTCTTTGATTTTAGATAGGGATACAGGATAGGACAAATTTACTAGGTTTTTAATTAGTTTAACTTTATTTTATACTCATTTATAGTGTTAATAACTCAAAATGTTCTTAAATTCGTTCACAATCTTCGCATTATCATTGTTATCAACATTTATTCTTGATTATGTAAAAAAAAGTTATTTTACATGTAAAGGAACATCCCTGCATGTAACATAGTTGATGAGGCCATGGATCAGTTGATCACTGATGGTGAACTGGAGTATCCCTACTCTTATGATATTTTCACATCACATATACCAACCCACAATGCAGTACCTTGTACTAACTAAGAGGGATAAAAGAGAGATTCTACTGCCTAGTTGGGCCAGCTGCTGTGGGTTGTCTACTGCCATACAACGATTACCTACAGATGGGCCAAATAACCCTGGCTGGGAGTGGAGAAAGTTCTCAAACACCCTGAGAAGGAACTAGAAAAGAAAATCCAACACTCCAACTTGAGAAAGATAGAGACCAAATCAAATTGGATCTTCGCCCTGGAGGAATTAGAGGATGATCTATTTAGACAATAACTACCCAATGTTTGCCCTGGCCCATTGCATCAGCCAAGACTTCAGAATGTCCAAAGGTATTGTGCTCCTGTTCAAACAAGCCTTTGGCAACCAGGATACTCTCGAGGTCAAGGGGTGCTAAGGTTGGTGAAGTAGTTGAGCTCAAAAAAGGTGGAAATTACATCCTTTACACCATCACCAAAGAACAGTACAATAATAAGCCATCAATCAAGGACTTTGTAATGGCGATGAAAGCATTTGCTGCTAAGCGCGACCAACTCAAGATCAAAAAGATAGCAGTACCAAGACTAGGGTGTGGTCTGGATAAACTGGAGTGGCCAACAGTGAAACAAACCACTTATACACTATGTGATGTCAGAGTGTGTTGCCCTATATTTACGCCACTTGATATGTGTGTTCCAATCATATAACAAGGTAGAAAAGTTACAAGTTAAGTTACACAAGTCTCACATCTCTCATATATGTATTACAGTGTAATATGTCATATGTCAAATGATATGTTTTCGAGGCCGTGGAATTCGAATCTAGAGTTATTTTTTTTGGTAGAGGTGGAAGGTGAGGCGTGGGGAGAGGGAAATAACAAATTTAGCTCAGGTATATTATTGTGTCATATCTAATATGTCGATATGTTTTTGAGGTCATAGAATCCAAATCTGGAGTAATTTTTTTGGTTGGGACAAAGGGTGAGGCCGGGGGGGTTTGAAATTTTGCAGATATTATTGGGTACTAATATGTTGATTGACACATCATCAAGGTCATAGACAAGTATGCCCTCTATCACTAACCAAAAACCTATACCAATACTAGTTACACAACGCGCCGAACTGCAGCGCTGCAAGCTGCTACGAGTAGGGCTGAGTTTTTACTATTATCACCATACTATTTCTGTCATGTTTCTGTGTTTAAATACAATTTACTCGAAATTTTGATCGAGGACATAGGTATTTGAGGTGAGGAAAATGATCTACGTTAAATTCTCTACAAGATGGAGTGGTGTTATAAAGGGAATGAGAATGATTAGGTTGGTAAGTTAGATATTAATCCTCTCTACGTGAACACGGCAAAGAAATATTCCTTACGTGGGGAATATTTGCCTTGTTTCCCAGACTAGCTCAATTTGGGAGAGTTCAATCATTCAAATCAGATATAACGATATTTCTTGATACCATTCTAAATAAAAACACAGCTCTACACCTTTCGATGATGTTTTTATTAAAAATAGTTCAAGTCTAGAGATATTTACAAACGAAAGTTATAACCTATTTTTACATACAAGTATATGCTTGTAAGTAATTCAATAGATAGAGATTTCAACGAGTTATTAAACACACAACCCAAGTTTCTTAGTGATGAAAAATATTTACACTTCGTAAAAATGCGATAAAGTTACAATTTTACACTTATAAAAAATATAATTACGTTAAAAGCGACATTAATCTGGATGGGCGAACGCAGACCAGGGAATAAATTGTAAATTACTTACATAACAATGCAATATTATTGTCTCTCCTTTGCACTCACTAATACTAGAGGCGACAACAGAATCGGAATTTAGAGTTATTTGAGTTTAAGTTTCGTTTAGCAGAGAAATTCTTTTAAGTTTCGTTTAGCAGAGAAATTCAGATGAAGATTATTTATTTAGTTTTATTTATCAAGAAATTCACGAGTTATTTAGAAATTCACGAGTAATTTAGCGGATCACTCCCAAAGTGGCCGGAATCGAGAGATAATCCATATAGAAGCCAATAAGAGATAATTTAATTAAATCTTGTCATGGCTAAATCTCCACGCCGAAAGTGGTACAGACAAAGATGCGATGACATGAGCAGGAGCTCATGCGATCATATATTTTGGTATAACGGGCAAGCCCGCTATACCACCTGGGTAGTGACTAAGAACCAACTATTGCGAAATCGTAAGAACATTAGCGATTTTATGCACTCATGCATTCGTATTTATATTAAGGGTTGTAGACAGGGTGTACAGAGGTACCTGAGACCACCCTCTTTAGGTGCGAAGCGCGAGCTGTCATGTATAAAATAATATTCCCCTATGTTTTATTTGTTGTACACCACATACACACAACGATGTGTATGTGTGGGTGGGAACATCTATCTAATAGAGAATTTAACACATTACCATGACTTCCAGCATATGGGAGTAAAATATGTGTACGTAAGGTACACATCGCTAGTGTACCTATTTCAAGACATCGTCTAAGAAAGACTGATACGAATCACTAGCAGAGTGTGTAGGGCAATCCTTCCCATATCAGTGGGTTCGAACTTTTTCCGCGCTATAGAAAAATATTTATGAAAGCTCAAAGTTGTTAAACCCTTGGAAAAATATTGTTTTTCTGTGTTTAAACGCAATTTACTCGAATATTTGATCGAGGACATAGCGCACCACGGGAGTAATAAGGCCACATCTCAAAAAAGTGAAATTTTACAGGAGAGTGATTTTCTTTTTTTTAAAAACTTGATTCATTATTTTTATCAACTTATACTTAATTGTGAGGAATGAATAGCACCTCATTTTAAAGATCTGGTATCCTACTTTCATTTAGCATAAGTACACTTTGAAAAATACAATTTTGAAGAGGAAATATTTCAATGTTTGGAAAAAGTTTTGAGTTATAACTTTTCATTAAAGTTGATGTGGAGGTGAAAGGAAGCGTCCAAAAAAATTTCATGATAGTAAAGTTGTAGAGAATTAAATTTCCAATCGACATAATGTCGTTAGTTTTTTTCTAGAGTGCTTAGTTTTTGAGTTTTTCTCAAAAAACTGAAATTTCATAATATGTGCAAATTCATTTTTCTGAAAAGTGATCAATTTAAAAAAAATTTTCCATTTGGTACAAACCAATAAAAAATGCACTCCTTGTGACTATTTCTAACTGACAAACATTCAAAACAATCAAAACTATATTTGTTAACACTTTGTGTGTACGAAATTTGCTCAAAAAAGGTGGAGTTTTTTGAGATGTGACCTTAACTCCAAACAACTTGCAATGTTGTTGAGATTTTGAGTTAGGCCATTTGCGTTTTTTACAAGATCTAGATAATGTACCCAACTCAAAGTGTAATTTTTGGTTGAGGGTGGTCATACAAATAACCCCAAAAATGCAAAAACATCAAAATCAATTTTTTTTGAGATGTGACCTTATTACTCCCGAGGTGCGATAGGTATTTGAGGTGAGGAAAATGGTCTACGTTAATTTCTCTACAAGATGGAGTTGGTTTGAAAGTTTGCCGCGCTATAGAAAAAAAGCTATTAAAGCTCAAAGTTGTACAACTCTTGAAAAAATTTGCTTTTTCGCATTTTTTTATAGTTAAACACAATTTACTCGAAATTTTGATCGAGGACATAGGTATTTGAGGTAAGGAAAATGATCTATGTTAAATTCTCTACAAGATGAAGGTTGTTTTAAAATTATCTGCGCCATAGATAATAAGTTATGAAAGCTCAAAGTTGTAAAACTACTGGAAGTGGAAAAACTATTTTTGTATTTTTTTAGTGCAGGATAACAATTTTTTTTTGCTAATTTGAATTTTTATTTTAGAATGAATTGAATTTTTCAGATAAGTAATATTGAATGCATGACCATAAAAGAACATTGCTGAAATTTTTGAAACAAAAAAATATTCAATTTATTTCGATAATACGTGTGTACTTACTTCAATAGAAGATATTTTATTGGAAAATTTGGGGATTTTTTCAAAGAAAATAATTATACTTTTAACAAGCCATCAGCTATTCGCTGATCGCAAAAGGGTTTTTGCTTTTTGAGGTGCTTTTTTTCGTTTTTTTTTTTTTCGTAAATTTGATCACAGCCAAAAGCAAGAAAAAGAAGAAATTTACACTACAGAATACAGAGCAATTGAATTTGCAAAAAAAAATTTAAGAAAACTGAATAAAAATAAATAAATCTTTTGGCTTTGGGTAGCCTAACTTCCTCAGCTTTCAGCTTTCAGCTAGCTGAGCTATAGCTTTCTGCTTTCCTGCTTTCCATCCCTATTATGTACATTCAGTCATTCAGAGATAATTACTTAATTAGCGTAACTAAACTAATTAGCAAAACAATAAAGAACATCACACACACATTCTCACATTTCGTCAAAACGTCGCCTATACGCGGCGATGACGTCACGCAGACTCTATGCACTCTTCAATCCAAATCACAGAATGGGTCTTTCCGGAATACTGTTCACTGATTGGCTAAAAGTTTAAAAAATAAAATCAATTGCAATAGGGTTTATGCTGCTAGCAGCAAAAACCCTAAAAATTGCCAATTTCTGAGGAAAATTACAATTTTTGGAAAAATGAAATTGTAACTTTTTTCTTCAAAAAAATCCACCAATTTCCCATGAGAATATCTTCTTTTGAAATATTATTGAAATAAACTGAATATTTTTGTGTTTCAAAAATTTCTGCAATCTTCTTTTATGATTACTTGATTACATATTCGATTAAAAAAATTAAAAAAATGAAATTAAAATCAAACTAGCAGGAGCGAAGCGAGGCCAAAAGCTCTCGAAAATTGGAAGAAAAACTATGTTTTCCTGTTTAACGAATGAACGAGTTTATTATTTATGCTTAAAAATTTTACAGCACTTATAATTGGTAATAAAAAAAACAATTAACAATACAAGCAGGGATGAAAAGCTGAAAGATGAAAAAAATTGTTTTTTTGTGTTGAGCTTTCATTACTTTTTTTATATACCGCGGAAAACTTTCAAACCAACTCCATCTTGTAGAGAATTTAACGTAGATCATTTTCCTTACCTCAAATACCTATGTCCTCTTGCATTTAAACACGAAAACAATATTTTTCCAAGGGTTTTACAACTTTGAGCTTTCATAAATATTTTTCTATAGCGCGGCAAACTTTCAAACCAACTCCACCTTGTAGATAAATTAACGTAGATCATTTTCCTTACCTCAAATACCTATGTCCTCGATCAAAATTTCGAGTAAATTGTGTTTAACTATAAAAAAATGCGAAAAAGCAAGTTTTTTCAAGAGTTGTACAACTTTGAGCTTTAATAGCTTTTTTTCTATAGCGCGGCAAACTTTCAAACCAACTCCATCTTGTAGAGAAATTAACGTAGATCATTTTCCTTACCTCAAATACCTATGTCCTCGATCAAAATTTCGAGTAAATTGTGTTTTAACTATAAAAAAATGCGAAAAAGCAAATTTTTTCAAGAGTTGTACAACTTTGAGCTTTCATAGCTTTTTTTCTATAGCGCGGCTAACTTTCAAACCAACTCCATTTTGTAGAGAAATTAACGTAGATCATTTTCCTCACCTCAAATACCTATGTCCTCGATCAAATTTTCGAGTAAATTGCATTTAAACACGGAAAAACAATATTTTTCCAAGGGTTTAACAACTTTGAGCTTTCATAAATATTTTTCTATAGCGTGGAAAAAGTTCAAACCAACTCCATCTTGTAGAGAAATTAACGTAGATCATTTTCCTCACCTCAAATACCTATGTCCTCGATCAAAATTTCGAGTAAATTGTATTTAAACGCAGAAACTTAGCAGAAACAGTATGGTGACAATAGTAAAAACTCAGCCCTAGCAGCTTGCAGCGCTGCAGTTCAGCGCGTTTCGTACCTATTAATGACGGCATACTTGTATCAATATATTACTTTAGTCATAGAGTTTGAAACTGGGGTTGGTTTTTTTGATAGGGATGGGAGAAGTGTAGAGGTAAAAATTTTTGGATTTAGTTTTTACTCGTGTCAAAGTTTTCTTATACCTACCTACCCATGTTTGAAGTTGACAGTTTTTTATTTATAAAATCAGAATTCAGAACACATTTTGAAACAAAACTTATACAATAGGGCAACATTGTGTGTTCTCTTCTGCATGGATGTGTATTTTGGACTTTGGAGTGCGTATACTATGCCCTAGGGATTTCTTGCATATAGGTGCACATTTGCTTTGCACAGAAATTTTTTTATTAAAAATATGTAGGTACATCAATTTTCTTCATTGCGGAAATATCGCATTTTATGATTGAAACATGATAAAGTACACTCGCTTAAATTTTGATTGAAATACATCATTTTACAAGGAGGTCAGAAGTGTCACTCGCGGGTCGAGTTGAATGGGTTGCCTACTTCTTACCCTTGATGGAGTAAGTAACACTGCATATTTGGTTTTTTCAAGAAATGCCTAGTATTCGAGTTTGACTGTTAACATTTTAATAAATTTTGAAATTTTCTAAAATTTGTAAGAAAATCAAAGATTGCCCAATTTAAAAAAATGAAGTACCCAACGTGTAGTACTCTTCATGGAGAACAAAAAAGGTTATCTCGACCATTAAAAAATATCTTCATGGTAATGAGAAAAATCACTTTGAAAAATGATAAATTTTTGAAAATTCTAAAAAATGTTGACCTTTTTTTTCTTATTACTGGTCAATTCAGCGAAGTTTGTTCTACATAATAACCTTTTTTGTTCACGTTGAAAAGTACTACACTTTGAGCACTTCAATTTTTAAAATCGGTCAATTTTTGAATTTTTATACATTTTTGAATTTTGACAGATTTATTTTTATTAGCCTAATTTTACAATCATGATTTCGAATTCGAATAAGGTATTGAAAAGTTTCCATTCTGGGATTATTGCTAGGTAAAAAAATGTATTTAAATGCTGCTCGGAAAAAATCATGACTGCACCTTCACTCAAGGCCTGGAGTGTTAAATGATAACCCATGTGTGTGACATTCTTTTTCAGGTGTTTTCAAAATTTCAACCTGAATATTGAAAATTCAAAAATTGACCGATTTTAAAAATTGAGGTGCTCAAAGTGTAGTACTTATCAAGATGAACAAAAAAGGTTATTTAAACAAACTTCGCTGAATTGACCAGTAATAAGAAAAAAAAGTTTGAAATTTTTTTAAAAAGTGAATTTTCTCATTACCATGACGATATTTTTTAATGGTCGAGATAACCTTTTTTGTTCACCTTGAAGAGTACTACACGTTGGGCACTTCAATTTTTAAAATCGGTCAATTTTTGATTTTCTTACAAATTTTTGAAAATTTCAAAATTTTTTAAAATGTCAACAGTCGAACTTGAATACTAGGCATTTTTTGGAAAAACCAAATATGCAGCGTTACTTACTCTATCAGGGGTAAGAAGTAGGCAACCCATTCAACTCGACCCGCGAGTGACACTTCTGACAGGTCCTTGTTAGATAAGTGTACCTAAAATGAATTTTTTGAATCAACAATATCAAAATGACCTCAAAAACATAACAAACAACATATTATACAATATTATGAGCAAAATGTGGAATTTTTCTTCTCCCTACACCTCACATTCCACCCCTGCCCAAAAATAACTCTTAATATGAACTCTATGACTATGACCATGAAAACATATCAATCGACATATTACACAATAATATAAGCGAAATATGAAATTTCCCCCTCTCCACGCCTCACCCCCACCCCTACAAAAAATAACTCCTGATTCGAATTCTACGACCTTGAAAACATATATTATTCGACGTATTGGACATCGATGAGGGTTGAATCCTAATTATCACAAATTAATTTTGTAGATATTCTGAGTTACCCCAAAGTGTTACCCCAAAGCGAGGTAAGTCAGAACAATTTATATTGTATTCCACTGAGCGAAAGCTACTGCATCAATCGCGCTCAAATTTTTCCCATGGGTAAAGAACCCTTACGGGAACCTATTAGTTCATTACTAGGAGAGTAAAAGCTGGTCAAAATTGAAATTGAAGGGTTCCTTTCCAAGTCGGCCTAAGTCCATTTTTTCCGTTTCGAGAAAAACACAAATAAGTGTTTTTCTCGCCCTTCCGCTTCAATAATAAATGATGTGATTATATGGTTGTAAAGCTTGATCTTTCTGCTTTAAAGTACCGTATTGGTATTTTTTTAATTTTGCGTATTTTCAGCTCCAGAGCGCGTCAAACAGTCAGAAAAAGTGGACTTAGGCCCATTTGGAACAATCTGATTTTAAAAATTTCGAAAAAGAGCTGAAAAAACGCGTTTTTTTAAAAAAAATTCACGAATCATTAATTTAATACATTTCTGAAACAATTTCATTTGAAGCACCTTCAAATTTCGTCTATTCTGAAAAAAAAAAAATGAGTAAAATATTCGGTTTTTTTCCCCTGATCCGGCAAAACAGCGCTCCTGAGCGAAAAAAGTAACGTCAGGTGTTGGGACAAGGTGGTAAAGGTGTTAACCGACCTGTACCAGCAGATGGTGCTGCTAACTCAAAAATGATAAAAATGGACTTAGGCCGACTTGGAATGGAACCCTTCAATTGTGAAAAACTCATTCTGACTTACCCCGGCGCACCTTACGAAATTTACTCAGAAAAAGCGAAATTTTTTGAGATGTACCCTTATAACTCCAAACAACTTGCGATGTTGTTTGGAATTTTGAGTTATACCATTTGCATTTTTACAAGATCTAGGTAGTCAAGGTGTGACCTTATTGCTCCCAAGGTGCGATATGTTATGAAGCTGAAGATTTTAGAATTAAAAATTTTTTAGTTTAAGCCTGAAAAATTAAAAATTAAGGTAGCCTCACCGGGTAAGAGAAAAATCCACATGAACTCATAGCTGTTCTTTGTTGAAACACAGTAGTACATCCCAGCATTAAGAACTGAAGCATTTCGTATTTCAAGGAGTTTTCTGTATGGGGTCTGTGCATTTATGGTGTAATTACCCTGAAAACGAAAACAAATAAAAAAGGAACATCACAATTTGCCATGGTTAGCCAACTCCCTGCAGAGTAGATATCAATCAGTAATTTTTTGTTTTGGGTCATTTTTTTTGATATTTTTCAGTTGTTTTCTATTATGATTTTTTTGGAAGTTTTTTTGTAATGTTGATGAGCCTTTCTAGCACGTTCTTTTTCAAAACCCCCTCTTTTTTTTTACTGTGAGGTACATTTTTTCTGAAGAGTGCACTATGCTCCCATGTGAGAACGAATGAGAAGGCAGTGGTCAGGGCTTGCAAACCGAAACCAAAACCAAAACTGAAACCCCCAATAGCCGATTAAAATTGCTCAAAACCGAAACCAGGAGCGTTATTTTTCCACAACTAAAACCAAAACCGAAACTGAGAGTGTAACCGATTGAAAACTGAATTGGTTTTGGAATTTTTCAGGTAATTAGCGTAATTAATACTGCATTTTTGGTAAAAATAAAGTAAAAACTGATGCTAAAGGTGAAAACTATAAAAGTTGACAAATTTGGCACTGCCAAAGTGGCACTTTCTAGTCACATCATACACAAAACACTTGAAAAAGTGATCACTTTCTTGGCCTTCTTCCCTCTAAAAAATGGAGAAAAAAGGAAAAAACCGAAACCAACATGGAAACCAAAACAGATTCCTTTGAGAAACGAAAACCTGTACTTTTTCAAAAAACATAAAACCAAAACCGAGAGTGATATCTATCCGGTTTTCAAGCCCTAGCAGTGGTCGAGGGAGGAGGGTGTTCTCAAATTTTGTTTTTTTGTTTGAATCTATATCAATAAATTTTATGAATAAAATATTGGGTTAGATTTGCATTCACTTTCACTCAAACATGGCTTACTTAAAAATCTTCTGGAGAGTGAGGGAGGGATTAATTCTCTTCAGGAGATTTTTTTCTAGTGAAATGTTATTCATTTATGTAAAAAATTTGGGAAAATTTCAAGTTCATTTGGTAACATTTTCTGGAAATTCCAACATTCATAAACCTGCTGGACTGTTCAAAATAGTCTAGCTTAACATGGCGAAATTTTTACTTTTTTCATTTTTCAAATTATTTCTTTTAGATTAAAAAAAAAAAGTAGAACCAATTTTCCAAGGTCGAAAAATTCAAAAATATGAAACGCAGTGATAACAATTTTTTAATAAAAAAATAATTACATACTGGAAAAAAATCAACTTGAAATTTTTTTTACATAGGTACAGGCGGGATTCGAACTGAAGGGCCCTTGCACAGTAAGCCGAAGCTTAAGGTTAAGAATATTATTTACCATTTACCCCTGTGAAAACGTTCAAAACATGAAGCCAATTTGTTTGTTATCTTCATTGGTCGTTATTCATAAGGCTGTGTGTAATTGAATGAACGAATTTAGTCATACTTATGTCCCGCGACCCGCTCCCATCAGAACTTTGGGCAGCGAATGCGATTTCTCCGTGAATTTTCAAAATTCTTTCAATTTTTTTTCACTAATGCTGATATTTTATCATTGAAAACGCTGGTATGTAGCCATATTTTATAATTTAGCTTTTCCATAGGAGATCTTAGCATCAATAGTAGCTCCATTCAGTTCTTAATGACGGCCACTAAATGACATAAATCAAGAATATCTCGACGTACCCTCGCTTTTGAATGTTTTTCGAGTAAAATGAACCAAATCCCACGAAAATCCGTCCAATAGTTTTCGCACAATTCCCGACCAAAGTTCGTAGTTTTCAATGTTTTCATCAAAAATCGCTATAGTGATAACAGGGGGTAAAGAATAGCCTTAATAGTGTTTTGAATGCTTACTTTCACTGTATTATCATGCATCCATGTCACTTTGTCTTCGTTTGTACCAGTACAAGTAATAGAGATGTTTTCTTTTACGGAGTAATGGAGAACAGTATTATTCGTATAAGGCATCATAACTCCTGAAAAAATAACATTAAAGGCGTCAATATTATTTGTATTAGGAATTCATGAGCGAGTGTGTAGGATTCTCAACCGTATTTTTATAAAAACGAGACTATAAGCAACAGTACTTCTACTTATTCATCATCTGAGAGTGTACCAATGCTGAGTTTGTATGTGGTTAAGTGTAGGTACGTACTTCCCTACCTACATGACTTTGTATTTACAGTATTTATAGATACCTAATATGTATCTCTCCCCAAAGTGCAAATACTCGTACCTGAAAAATCTAGAGTTCTTATGAGGTTTGTCCGGAAAATTAGTCACATTTTGCCCTCACGCGGCGAGAAATGTACTTACATATACAGAGATTGTACATACACGAATGGAAACTTTGAACTTTTAGCTTTAAAATGATATGTTTATGATGTTGATATGATGACTAGAAGTTGGTGAAAGGCTATAGGTGGATAAGTATGGTAAATTTGCCCACGAGAGCTTCAGGGCTGATATTTGCATGAAAGGTGGGTACCCTTGAGCACCTTCCGTCAGGAAAGTTTCAGACCCCTAGACCCCCCCCCCCCCCCCGTTATTCAGAAACCTCCCGTTTTCTGAAATTACAATAAAAAAATTTTTCTCATCCCCATGTGAACCGATTTTTTCAATTTTTTGGTATGTTGTAAACATCCATGAGAGGTATCTCCACAAAAAATTTCAACCCCCTCCCTCCATATTTTCCTCTCAAAATGGCGTTTTTTAGTTTTGTTTGCCTGTTTTAGCAATGATCATGATTCGGCACAAAAATGCGAATAGCATTTTTAAGTGTGTTTTTGACCCCTAGAAAACATATTTTTTTTCAAAAAAAATTTTTTGGTGGCCGTGGTCAAAACTTGAAAAACCCAACAGAGGGGGGTTAAAAATGGATTCTGGTGTAAATTGTTGTTTTTGGTAAACGAGGTGTCGTTTCCATATGAATCGAACCCCCGAACACGAATATGACGTCCAATTTTATATTACCCTCATCCACACCCCTCCAGTACCCCTGCCCACACCTCAATTTTTACTAAGGGTCATTCCATGCCAAATCGGCGGATTTTTGCACGAGGGGTCTTCGATTAATCCCCTTCCCCCCCAATTTGTCGACAAATTGACGAAAAATGCATTAATTTCACTCTTGAAATAAAAATTTATAGCACGAAAAATGTCAATTCGTTGACAAATTGGGGGGAAGGGGATTTTTTTCACATTATCGTCTACACATTGGTAAAATATTTCAAAAATGCAAAAATTCTCATTTTTTAGGTTTCGGATGGTACTTTTGCAGCAATTGTAAAACTTGTAATTTTTTTTTCTCGAAAATGAAAAAAGATGCCAGTCCAATTTTTTGATATGTTATTCTTCATAAAAAGGACTAAAACTGAGAATATTTTCAGAATTTTTACTGGTGGACATCGTGGTTATATTTAAATTATAAGTTTTAAAATCGATTTTTTTAGGTTTTTGAAAGTGGCAACACTGATTTTGACATCACTCGTCGATTACCTTCTCAAAGTACTACAATTTGAAAAAAAGTTCAAAATTCTTTACCACGTACAACCGGAGCAATTTGCAACTGAAATTTTCCATTTTCGGCCATTTTGGAGAACTTTGAAGCGCCACAGCTCCTTCAAAAAAAATCGAAAAAATGTCCGGTTTGCGTCATTCGTCATCGTTTGATGACCTCTACAAATGATCTGATTTTGAAAAAAATCGAAGACCCCTCGTGCAAAAATCCGCCGATTTGGCATGGAATGACCCTAAGTATATCAAGAGTTGAGCTATTTTCATAATGTTGGTGTCATTTTCATATGAATCGAACACCCCGAAAACGAATATGAAGTCCAATTTTATGCTACCCACACTCCTGCAGTGCCTCTGCCCCCACTCAATTTTCACTATATTCAAAGTTGAGATATCTTCATAATGTTGGTGTCGTTTCCATGTGAATCGAACACCCCAAACACGAATATGAAGTCCAATTTAGCTCTACTCTCATCCATCTCCTTCCAAGGTACAGCCAGCTCGTCAATTTTTACTATTTAAAATGCGTAAACCTATTTTCATAATGTTGGTGTTATTTTGGCACGAATGGAAACCTCGAAGCTTGAATGTTAAAGTTTGAACCTTGCGTTAGTCATTTTTTTACTTATTTTTTGCAGTTTTTGTATGTCGTTAAGTTTTCAACCTTTGCACTTTTAAAAGTAATAACAACCCAAGTAATTATTGGTAGAAGATTGATCGGAGTTGGTAAAAACATTCTTTGTTTAGGTGGGGAGGAGACACTGTGGGTGTGTGGATGAGGGTAATATAAAATTTGACGTCGTATTCGTGTTTGGGGTGTTCGATTCATATGGAAACGACACCATACATTATAAAGATATCTCAACTTACAATATAGTAAAAATTGAAGTGGGGGCAGAGGCCTTGGAGGGGTGTGGATGAGGGTAGCAGAAAATTGGACTTCATATTCGTTTTCGGGGTGTTCGATTCATATGAAAATGACACCAACATTATGAAAATAGCTCAACTCTTGATATAGTAAAAATTGAGGTGTGGGCAGGGGTACTGGAGGGGTGTGGATGAGGGTAATATAAAATTGGACGTCATATTCGTGTTCGGGGGTTCGATTCATATGGAAACGACACCTCGTTTACCAAAAACAACAATTTACACCAGAATCCATTTTTAACCCCCTCTGTTGGGTTTTTCAAGTTTTGACCACGGCCACCAAAAAATTTTTTTTGAAAAAAAATATGTTTTCTAGGGGTCAAAAACACACTTAAAAATTCTATTCGCATTTTTGTGCCGAATCATGATCATTGCTAAAACAGGCAAACAAAACTAAAAAACGCCATTTTGAGAGGAAAATATGAGGGGAGAGGGTTGAAATTTTTTGTGGGGATACCTCTTATGGATGTTTACAACATACCAAAAAAAGTCGTAGCAGTCTGCCGCTACGTAAGAGCCAAATTTTTGTGCAAGAAACATTGAGGGCTCTTGAACTACTCGCACCCTCGCTTCGCTCCTGTGCTTCGCCTGTGTTGGGGTACACCCCCCTTGTGCTTTGCCCAATTACCTCCTGTTAATGTCTTTTTTTCGTGTTCTGCGCTTCTCTTGAGATACTCGCACACTCGCTTCGCTCCTGTGCTTCGCCTCCGTTTAGGGGGACGTTGTCCCCCCCCTACAAACCCCATGGGCTTCGTCCAAATCACTCCTTCCACGATTTCTTTCTTATGTTAGCGGGCTGCACCCCCTTGGGCTTCGCCCAACTCTCTCCTTCCGCTGTTTCCTTCCTATATTCGCGGGGGGGGGGACTCCGTCCCCCCTGCACCCCCCTCGGGCTTCGCCCAACTCTCTTCTTTCTCCTTCAAAAAATGTGGTAACAACAAACCTGTCTTGACCCTGAAACAGGTCAAATGGGGGTGGAAGGTTGAAACTGGCAAAAGGCACTTCGGGTACATCCTCCAACTGTACTGTGAAAATTTGAGCCCATCTAGGTCAATTTGGAGGGGCTGTAGGCTTGGCTAAAGGTCAAAATTTTCAAAAAACACGTAAAATCGATGAAAAAGTCCACTTTTTTGTCCATGGAGAGGGGTCAAACGGGGTTGGAAGGTTGAAACCTGCAAAAGGCACTTCGGGTACACCCTCCCAATGTACTGTGAAAATTTGGACCCTCTAGGTCAATTTAGAGGGGCTGTAGGTCTGGCTAAATGTCAAAAAACACGCAAAAATCCACTTTTTTGACCCTGGAGAGGGGTCAAATGGGGTTGGAAGGTTGAATCCTGCCAAAAGCACTCAAGGGGCACCCTCTCATTGTATGCTGAAAATTTGGACTCCTAAGGTCAATTTTAGGGGTGAGGGGGTCAAAAATAGGGGTAAAATGTGGTTTTTCTCACTTAAAATGGGGTGGGGATGATCTAGGAAGCTGAAATTTGCATATGTTGATCATAATGGAGGTACTGACCCATGGTATCATTTTGGACTTTTTTCGTTCATTTGGGGCCATATTATGCCCCTCCAAAAAAATGACCTTTCTGTAATTTTCAACTTTGACCCTCCCCACTGCAGGGGTCAACTTTAGCTCCCAAAAGAACCCTATTCTCCAAGTTTTATCTCATTTCATTCATTAGAACGTCTCTTGATCAAAAAAGTAAAAAATTCAAGTTTCGGTGAAACTTCTATATAAAAATATATCTATATGGAGCTTGCTGACGACCCGAGACCCGGTACATCGTACTGACGATCCGAGGCCCGCGTCTTTGACACTTAGAAAAATTTTAAATAGTGTCTGTTAAATTCGTTTGAGCATGCGCGTTGATAGAGGCTAAGAAGCCTGGTCTAGAGACGTTGGTGCGATCTCCAACGGGTGATTTATACAGGAATGGCGCGAGTGTGGAGTTTCTGTGTGGGGTGATGTGAGGTAAGCTGTATATACTGTAGGTATGATACCTACTTTGTGAGTCCCTGACAAAAATCTGGCAATAGCATCCCTAAGGTGAGTACATCATAAAAATATAGTTTTTAATTGGTAAACGTTCCGAGACCCGCTAACGGGCCTCGGAACGTCGCGTCGGGTCTCGGATAGTCGATGTCATTTCCAGAAACGGGCCTGTATAAGCTGTAGCAAGTCTGTAAATATATATTTGCTTGCGACCAGACATGTCAACTATGCTTGGCATATATGCAGAAAAGTGAGCAAAATTTTAAAATTGGTATAATTTCTGTTCTAAATCACTTACCAAAATTTTATTTGCAGATTCAATCTAATATTTTAAAAATCTATGTGTTGAAAAATGTATTCAGATTTTTAGGCTAAATTTTGTAGAAAAATTTTGAAAATGGAGTTGAAATAATTTGAATTTTAAAAAAGTCAAGACACCACAAGAAAGCTTGAACACCATAAAATTTTTGATGTTTTTAATTTTTCCATGGGCCAATAAAATGCTGCAAAATTTCAGGTCAAATTTGTTGTCGTGTACACTCAGGATCGATGTATTTGGATACATATCCACCAGCGCATCACATTCTACTTACTACAAATCAACTGTAGACCCTGCGTTTGTCCTCGCGCCTTGATTTCTAAGCCATGCGCGCTCTGCTGGAAGTTTCTGAAAACTCATAGTTGACTTGTATAGTAAAATTAACCCATGACTTGTCAACTATAGTTGAGAAGTTGGTCAGTCCACTTGTATAGTAAAATTAACCCATTCGTTAGTTGACAAGTCTGGTTACTAATACCTATATATATAAAAACTGACACACCGGGAATTGTCTAGTCTGAGCTCAAAACGTCGAGAACTATCAAAATTTTTGACCCCCGACCTTTTTATCCAAAGTTGGGCCTACCGCAATAGCCATCATTTTTTACAAAAATTTGGCTAAAAATTGAAAAAATCAGTTCACATGGGGCTGAGAAAAATTTTTTTATTGGAATTTCAGAAAAGGGGGAGGGGGGTTCTCAAAAACGGGGGGGTCTGGGGGTCTGAAACTTTCCTGACGGAAGGTGCTCAAGGGTACCCACCTTCCATGCAAATATCAACCCTGAAGCTCTCGGGGGCAAATTCACCATACTTACTTATCCATCTATAGCCTTTTGATTTTTGAATGATACGGGTCGCGAGGATAAACAGTAGTGAAACTTTCATGGACTGCTCGCTCTAAAGGCGAGACTAGTTCACTTATTGAGTATCTTGTGTTCTCAACTTGTAGCCTGAAGTCTCAGAAGCACATTGGTGTACTCAACTTTTTTATATGACCTTTAGAAAAAATATTACATGACTCTGAAGCGACCAAGAGAAATTCAAAAATTTCCACTGGCATAATTTTTCATTCAGTCACTTTTAATTCATTCAACTTTTTTCCTACAAGTTATACAGAAAAGTCAAGTATTACACCAATGTGTTCCTGAGACTTCGGGCTACAAGTTGAGCACACAAGCTACTCAATAAGCGGTCTGGTCTTGCCGCTAGAGCAAGCACTACATGAAAGTTCCTACTTTTTACTTTCGTAACCCGAGATCTTTTTAGACCTCATTTCAAATCAAAATTTCACCAACTTCTAGTTATCATATCGCATGAGAGCGAAATGTGATCCATTTTCCAGACAACCCTCATATGTATGTGCTGTATGTGTATCTGTTAGGCTGTCTGTGCTGAGGTAGATCAAGATACAGAAGAACAAGAGGAAAGGGGATACATTCACATTCAGCCTACCTATGTGATCAATCACCAAATTAACATGCTCATTAAATTTTTCCTCGTTGATTGAGACAGATCTTTCTATTTTTCTTCATCATGTACTGTGTTCTTACTGTCTTATACATATCTATCATGTACCCATCTATATTTTTGTCTAATTGTTATACCGGGTATTCCAATTTCCCGAAATCGTCTGCTAAAATACTCTAGGAGACGAACAAAAAACGTTGTTATGACTGGTGGCCTACTTTGCGAATTGAAGGCGCTGCCTGTTTCGCAAAACTCGAAATTCACTCATTTTGAAAGAATTGAGAACTATTCAAAATAAGGAAATGTTTGAATCATTCAAATTTCAAATGACGCCCATAACCCATAGTATTCACGTAGACGGATAAAACATGTTAATATGACAAATTGCCCATCCTCAAAATTGAAGGGGCAAACTTGATCCAAAATTCCCAAATTTGTCATGCCCTTATGGATTTTGAAAATTTTGAAGGCAATTTGTCATAATTGTTCGTCTATTTGAACGCAATTCGCTGGTCAAAGCAAAGATACGCCACCTAGCGGCTTACTTCGAAAACTTGAAAAATTGTAAACATTGATAACGAAAATGGTGAAGATGATGAAAACACCATTGTTTTATATGTAATTTTTCGTGTAAAAAATGTAATTTTTTCGGTTGTTCGGAAGTTTGGGTGAAGTTTTAGGTATATCAGATTAAAGAGGATGAAATTCTCTATCGATTGATGTAAAATTTATATCATTTCGCGTAAAAATAACGATTTTCTGAACATTTCTATTTACGGGTTTTTCATACTACATATGTCAACTTTAAACTATCTATATATTAAAATTATGACCGGATTTTTGTAATACTGAGATCTCAGGAACGGCTGAACCGATTTTGATCGACAAAGTCTCAAAAAAAAGCTTTTGACCCGTAGATGTGCAGGTTTTCATTGAAAGTTCGAAAAGTTTCGCCAAAAAGCTCAAAAAAGCTCAATAATTGATTTTAGCCTTTACGTAGCGCATTTGACGTATACATAGTAGTACGTATATTATACCTTGAAAGAGCATCGAAAGAAGTCTAATGTCGAAGAAAAAAGTTTACGAAAAAGTTGCGCCTTAAAGCTCAAAAAAGCTCAATAATTGAATTTAGCCTATACGTAGCGCAGTTAATGTATACAGAGAAGTACGTATATTATACCTTGAAAGAGCATTGGAAGAAGTCTAATGTCGAAGAAAAAAGTTTACAAAAAAGTTGCGCCTTGAAGCTCAAAAAAGCTCAATAAATTGATTTTAGCCCATATTTAGCGTATTTGACGTATGTAGAGAATAATTTCCTCGATGGAAAAAAATCAAAAATGATTCAGCGAGCGGAAAATTTTATTTAAAAATCCAATTTTGATGACATTCATCAAATGAATCAACTCGAAGTGTATACGGAGAAAATATCTCGATTTTTTTTACATGCTACATATAACATCACAGCACCAAGTCACTGTACTTCAGGGCTCAAATATCAACTTCAGCAGCTAAAAATTTCACGGTGGGCTAGTCTTATCATAAGTATTGAAATACCCAAGTAATATTGAAGGTTTTGGTATGTGACCTCCGCCGACTATTTTCGGCCAATTTTTCAAAATTGCAATGTGATAATCAAAAAATTGCCCTGGAGGGCTCAAATGAAGAGCACAGGGAAAGAACGATGTAAGTGGTATTTTGCAAATTTTACAGGAGAGCATTTTAAAGATTGAAATGTTTCTCAGTTGGAAAATAATTATTATTTGGCGTGAGTTTTGTTTCAGATATATTTCTAAAGTCTATTAGAACAATTCTGAGCATGAAAATATCATTCACGAGTCATCAGAATACAATGAGAGCATTTTTAAACTAACGCGCAAGCAACGTTTTGCTCCGAAAACCACTTACTTACATCGTTCTTTCCCTGTACGCGGCCCACTTACGTCGTTCTTTCCCTGTAAACAGCCAGGTTATGTCGTTCTTTCCCTGTATTTGTTTTTTGTGCAATTTTCAAGTCGTTATTCTGAGTGAAATAGAACAAATGTGCATTTTTCATAAACATTGGGTGAAAGTGCTTAGCTCAATGAATAAAATACCACCGAGAAAAAAAAAATAAAAAATTTATGGTATAATTTTTTTTCACCTCAAACTTTCGATTTTTCATCTCTTACAATTTTTTGTTTTTTGAGCAAAATAGTGCCGATAAAAATACTTTCAAGATAAACTACGTACACTACATGAAAGAGCATTCCTCAATGAACAGAATTTCGCTAAAAAAAAAAAATTGAAAAAAATCAAGTTACATCGTTCTTTCCCTGTGCTCTTCAAATATCAACTTCAGCAGCTGAAAATTTCACCGTGGGCTAGTCTCATCATAATATGTATTCAAATGCCCAAAGAATATTGAAGGTTTCAGTATGCAACCTGCGCCGACTATATTCGGCCAATTTTTCAAAATTGCTATGTGAAAATCGAAAAATTGCTCTGAAAAATCGAAATATCAACTTCAGCAGCTGAAAATTTTGTGTTACACAATGTTCGATGTCCTCTATCTAATGGTGCAAGAAATATTTAAATCGGTGCATGTCACCTGGGGCACTTCCCTTGTCAGAAACCAAATCTCGGAAGTTACAATGAACGATTTTTCTATTTCACTCGCCAACATTGGAAACATTTTACCCCCCCCCCCCTCTCCCCAATAATACAGCTCACATTCTGTATGTACATTTCTTACCAGCTTTGATTGGATTTCTTATTCGAAAAAAGAAAGCTCTTAATATATTGTTATTGTACCTAATACATATCCACTATTATTTTAATCACTCAAAATAATTGAAAAATGAGGCGAAAAAATACGATTGGAATTTTTGAAATTCTTGAAGTTGGTTGTTTTCAAAAAATCATATTTTTTGAGTTATGATATTGTTACTTCGAAAGTGCGATTTGATCCATTTGTTCTTGTAAAAAAAATCAATGAATTTAAACTTTTCAATTTTTCCCTCAAATTTTATAAAAATGTTTACATTTGAATCATTGGAATCTGTTGGCGAAATTTTGAAATTCAACTAGACTTTTGATTTTTAACGTATAACGTACCTATTATTTTGACGTAATTTCCAAACGTTTCCCCTTCATTCTATTCCTCTTCTTGCCCTCCAAATTTCCAAAATACCTCGCCTAAGACACATCTCATCCACCACAGGTGAACAAAGTAGATATCAAGCTATGAAGTACAAATGTACACTAGGAATACGACTACCTACCAATTTAAAATACATAACCATGAAAAAGAAAAACTTATCTGCATGTACCAAGTTGCAATCAATTTATCAAAGTGCAATATCCAAAAGAAGCGGGTACGGTGTGAAGTGAAAATTATATCCCTTGGGGGCTAACATATTGACATGTTTCTTGTTGATTACGTTTTTCGGTCTCGCGGGCATTTTGAATTAAAAACAAGCTGAAACATTTTGACGCTTTTCTAAGCGCATACATAGCTAATCCAACAAATGCGAGCACCTTTTCGTTTTACCTAAATCCACCCACCGCGTCAAGTAAAATGTAGCCGCGTTATTCTAAAATTGTGATTTAATAATGGAAAAATTTCGTCACTTTAAAAATTTCTTGTCCAGACTTTTACGCCTTACGGAAAATTTGTTTAATAAGAAAATTTTCAAGTGTTACGTAGATATACCTATATACCTTCGTACAGTTTACTCGAAGAAAATGGAAAGTTGAAAAAATCTCAGGTGTTCTGTGTTATTTGCTTGATTGGTTAAGTGTCGAAGTTTTTCTACTCTTGGTGTGTTCTTCCGAATGAATTTAACAACGTGTCATATTGATTTTTACACCTTCAGGTAAGAATGTATCGGAAATTCAAGTCGGAAATTGTTATAGGCATTGTAGTATGTCACGTGTTCGCACACGTTAATGTAAAGCTCGATTTTTTACACTGTAATTTGATAAATATTTTTATTCGTTCGGTATTTTATACCTAAATTTACCTACCTATACTGTTTCGTTTCAACGCTAACAGCTTAATAAAGTTGGAAGCTTCAAAAAACCCCGCAAAATTAAATGTTTTACATTCGAATAATCGCCCTGGAAGGGTCAAATATCAACTTCTGCAGCTGAAAATTTCACCGTGGGCTAGTCTCATCATATGTATTGAAATGCCCAAAGAATATTGAAGGTTTCGATATGCAACCTGCGCCGACTATATTCGGCCAATTTTTCAAAATTGCTATGTGAAAATCGAAAAATTGCTCTGAAAAATCAAAATATCAACTTCAGCAGCTGAAAATTTTGTGTTAGACTATGTTCGATGTCCTCTATCCAATGGTCCAAGAATCATTTAAATCGTGCATGTCACCTGGGGCACCTCCTTTGTAAGCTGTGAAATAATTTCTTTTCCCCAGCCAAGGCATTTTGAAAATTTGTGATTTGCATTAAGCTGCAACCCCCTAAATAATACCTACGGTAAGTATTGCCGCGTGTTTCTTGTTACATTCCAATCATAGTATAAATAGCTCTTAGGTCCTCTCCTAAAAGCTTTTTTTTTCTTCATTCTAAAATAGACATGGTCAGGTTAAGGATAACAACCTTACCGACGCGACATTACAAGAATTCAGGGATGACCTCATTTCTATTTTATTTTTCGCTTCTTTTATTTTGTTACAAACATCAAACTATTCGTGCTGAGGAATATTAATGATCCTAAACGTCGGCACAAAAACATATGTAGTATTGTACAAACACAAAGGATGTGGTGGTTTTTATCCAGCACTTCTTGGTAAAATGAAAAAAAAAAAAAACAAAAAAAAAACGTTATAGCTTGTAAATCTCGTAGGTTTTAAAGTGTCAACTTCGCTATACAGCGTTAATGGACCGCTACCTATTAGAGATTTTGACGAAAATCTTACGTTGGAATAGCTATTGCTATTGTCTTTTGTGTGGGGTATCCATATCCATTACATATGTGTATTTCAGGAGTTGAATTTCATTTTTATGTTGGAGAGTTAATTTGAATGCGAAAAATTAAAATGTGAAATATGAAAAAAAAATCACTGGTAAATTCGTGAGCATTTCGATGGCGAATTCAACAGTAATTTTTTTTCTATTTCTATAGGGTGCAGTTGAAAGTGAAAAAAAATGCACATGCTACTACCTATTCAAAAGTGATTTCGCAACCTATCAAGACGATTTCATAAAATATTTTAAAAAGTGAAAAGAAGAATAAAAATTATTAATATTAATCAAATCCCGAAAATCATGACACAATTTCGTTCATTCTCGTTGAAATATTAGAATTTTTCGCGAAATTTTAACAACTTTTGATAGGTTGCAAGTTACGAGTATGTACTTTTGAACAATTCTACTAACAAGGGAGGTGTCTGTGACCCAATGGTCAGGGAGCCCAACCTGAAAAAAATGTACGAGGGAGGTTGAAATTGGGGACCCGGCCCAAAAGTTACTATATGTAGTCCTCTTTCCAGAAATGCCACTCTGGCAATTCGCAGGTGGGGCTTTCAGGCACAGCAAAAGCTCAAAGTTCACAATTTTTATGAACTTCAAACTTGGAAAGTTTTATGGCTGAATCCGAGGGATTCTTATAGGATTTTTCACGCTGAATTCAAATATGCCGGTCTGCCAACCCCTAAGTGTTCCCAAAGGGGTGCCAGACTGGGTTAAAAGGGTAAAAATTGCAAAAAATGCTGTAATTTTTCAATAAATTCTTGTAAAAATCCAATAAAAGACAAATTGTAGCGAATTTTCGAAGAATTTTTCGCGCTGAATCCAAACATGCCAGTCTGCTAACCCCTAAGTGTCTCCAAAGGGGTACCAGACTACTTTAAAGGGGTGAAAAAGGCAAAATATTGAGGTTTTTCACGTCTTAGGCGCATAAACATAGCATTATTTGATACCTAATTATTTTATTCGATTGTGGTTTGCGAGCACATTTTTGAAAAGAGCATGAAATTCTTGTAGACCTCCATACGCGAGGTATCCCCACAACAATTTTGAACTCCTTCTTCTCATATTTACCACTCGATATGGCGTTTTTCAACTTATTTTATGTTTTTTAACAATGGAGATTTCGCGAGGTACAATTTTAGTAGCACGTTTTTTGGATGTATTTTCAACTGTACAAGAATCATATATTTTTTTCAAAATTTTTGTTTTGGTGGGCCGCGATGAAAAATTGATATATGTAATAAGTCTTAGAGGGAGTGAAATAGGAATTTTGGAGAAAGTATGAGTAAGTAGGATGTTATTTCCGAATGATTCAATACCGTAGAGCACGAATATAACCAAAAGATTTTCGGCTATAGTTTACACGCATCTAATCTCCTCCAGAGCCTTCAACCCCCCCTCCCCGCTACAGTTTTTACTATTTTTGAAATAGATTTACTTTGAGGTTTTGTTTTACACACCATATCGAGGGGTAAATATGAGAAAAAGGGGTTCAAAATTGTTGTGGGGATACCTCGCGTATGGATGTCTACAAGAATTTCATGCTCTTTTCAAAAATGTGCTCGCAAACCACATTCGAATAAAATAATTAGGTACCAAATAATGCTATGTTTATGCCTAAGACGTGAAAAACATCAATATTTTGCCTTTTTCGCCCCTTTAAAGTAGTCTGGCACCCCTTTGGAGGCACTTAGGGGTTAGCAGACTGGCATATTTGGATTCAGCGCGAAAAATTCTTCGAAAATTCGCCACAATTTGTCTTTTATTGGATTTTTACAAAAATTTATTGAAAAATTACAGCATTTTTTGCAATTTTTACCCTTTTAACCCAGTCTGGCACTCCTTTGGGAACACTTAGGGGTTGGCAGACCGGCATATTTGAATTCAGCGTGAAAAATCCTATAAGAATCCCTCGGGTTCAGCCATAAAACTTTCCAAGTTGAAAGTTCATAAAAATTATGAACTTTGAGCTTTCGCTGTGCTTAAAAGCCCCACTTGCGAATTGCCAGAGTGGCATTTCTGGAAAGAGGACTACATTGTATAGTAACTTTTGGGCCGGGTCCCGAATTTCAACCCCCCTCGCAGGGGTGCTAACCCTAACCGCAAAAAACCGAAAACCGTAACTGAAACCCAAACAAGAACCTAATTTTAGCCATTTTCAAACCCTAACTGAAAACAAAAACCGAAATTTCATAGATTTTTTAAAAACTGTAAAAAACCATAACAATAATAATGAAGCAGAGTGAGTGAAACCAAAACCTAAACCGATATAATTTATTTGGGTTTTTTTGGGTTTTCGGTTTGGGTTTTTTCAGTTTTTTCAATTTTTTTGGGGGGATTTTTTCACATTTTTGACTTTTGAGACTCAAAATCCAGGGAAATTGATAAATTTAATAAACCTATCGAATTGGGTCCTTCGTTGTTGACTTGTTGCTTTTTGGGTTGTTGAATGCCAAAAGGGAAAAGGCTCGGAAGAATAAAAGAATCATTTTGCCCACCTAAATTTGAGATTTGTTAAAAAAAATCGCTTTGTGTTTTGAGATTGAGAAATTTTGAAGAAATTAAAAAAAAAATATGTAAAACTGAAAAAAACCGAAAACCAAAACCAAAACCGAAATTTTTGAAAATAAAACCGAAACCGAAACCGAAACCGAAACCAAAACTGAAATTTTGTATTTCAAAACCAAAACCGAAACAAAAACCGAAAAATGTCAACGAAAAAATTGGAGTGAAACCGTAACCTTAATAAAAATAATTAAGGTTAGCACCCCTGCCCCCTCGTACATTTTTTCAGGTTGGGCTCCTGGACTAATTACATAGAGGACATCAAATATAGCCTAACCCTAAATTTTCACCTGCTGAAGTTACATTTCGATTTTTAGAATGATTTTTCGATTTTTACATACAGTATCGTGCAAATTAAGCAGAATCGCGATATTACACTGTTTTTCAAAACCTCGGTTGTCATGTTTACTTTGGTGGGCTTTTATCAGTTTTTGGAAAAAATTTTTTCTGGTTCAAACACAACAAAATTTTCTTGGAGGATAGGTAGAGCTTCCACCAACAATAATTTTTTTTAAAAAATTGTTAAACAGTATTATTCTACCGTGGTTTTGATAAATAGTGTAACATCGCGATTTTGCTGCCGTCCTAAGTAATTTGCGTAGTACTGTGACAATCTTGAAAAACTCAGCAGAAATAGTCGGCCCTGGTCGCATATCTAACTCCTGATATTATTTGGGCATTGAAAGATACGTAGAGACTCGCCCGCAGTGAAATTTTCACCTGGTGAAACAGATTTCACTTTCATTCGTCCAGGGTGATTTTTCGATTCTCAAAATTTCAATCTGAAAAACAAAAACAAAAACACTGAACGGCTAAAATATCACCTTCAGCAGATGAAAATTTCACCATAGGCTAGTCTCATCGTATGTAGTAAAGTGTCAAAATAATACGGGAGCTTTAGATATGCAGCCTAGGCCGTCTATTTTTTGGACAATTTTTCAAAATTGCAATGTAAATATCGAAAAATCGCCGACAAAAAAAACATGCAGTATTGTGCATGAAGTCATGAACATAAAAGATCGTAATTTTTACCTACCAATTCTCGGAAAATAATTTTAAAACACGTTACGGCTTGTAAATCTTGTCGATTTATACGTACATGTTAATTTCATTATGAACAGTCTGAAAGGACCGCTTGTCTAATGTCCTCTGTGAGACATTCAGAAAAATAATAGGCGTTAAGCGCATCATCCGCCTCAGTTAATATGAATTAGGCAACCATTCGTACTAATTTGTAAGCACAGTAAACATAGCAAAATAATACGGCACCTACCCGCACTTGCAAGTAAACCAGTACTAAACTTGTTTCTTAGGATTACGAATACGCGCAGTGGTAATTTTCGAACCTTCACAACGGGCCACACTGGCATACGTACACTCCCTTCTGCCTCACACCCACCCTAGTCACCGTGTCCTATAGTCACCTGGTCAGGGCTGTAAGGTAATTTATGTTGGTAAATTACGGCGGTATTTTACCGTATTTTACGGTATTTTACCAAAAGTTTATTACCGTATTTTACCATAATTTACCAAAAAGCCAAATTGAACACTTTTTTCCCATATTTCCTTCATAAATTTCCAAATTTCCATGGAAATTTATGATTTGAAAGTTACCAAAAATTTTCCCCATAAATTTCCAAAAAATGTCCATGGAAAATTTCCTATAATCTCTAATAACACCTAAAACAGATGAAAATTTACTTCAGAGGCAGGTCAGAAGTTCAGAACTTCGAAGTCAAACTACAAATAACTCTTCATATCCAAATTAGTAAAATACCAAAAATACCGTAAAATACCGTATTTTACTGTATTTTACCGCCGTATTTTACCAGCGAATAAATTACGGTAATTTAACAGCCCTGCACCTGGTTATTCGATAGAATCAGATACTCTCCTACAACTTCGTTCGAAAGCATGTTGCAGTGTGTAAACAGTGCCTTTTTATGCATTGCTGCCAGTGCCATCAATTTTGCGATCCGCATAAACCGAGATGGCACTACCTACTTTGGTCCACAGTATTATTTACGATATTGTGAAAGTAGCACTACGCAGTAGAGACAAACGAAAGGCAGCCAACCATCCAGCTACGAGGAGGGAATAAATTCCCTTCGAAAGGTTTTCAGCCAGTTTGTGCTCTCTGGTTATATTTTTAAAAATCCCTTATACATTAAACTGGTTTTTTGTTTTGAGAGGGTGGCTTGACACGCACTGGTGAAGCAGGTATTCCTTCCTATTCTGTTTCATGTTATTGTTCTCTCTCTTCATTATTGAAATATCCACAGGACCCAAGAGAATGTTTTTTTTTTTTTTATTTTTTATATAGTGCACGTAATGCATTGCAGTATTGGCATCGATCTTGCATCTTATTCAGTTCGCTTTATGTTCACTATACAACGATATTATTTACAAGGTCGATGAGTATTAGTATTGGTATGCAACTTCATTCATCCCTTAACCATCCCTTACACCCTCTACCTAAGCAGTAAAGTACCCAGCTGATGAGTGTCTCGTTTTAATGGTGAAATACGGAGAAAATTCTCCTATTGTAACCATTTGTGCTGTTTCGCGCTAAATAAATAAATCTATTTGGCGCCAAATACACATGTAGCCTACTGAAATACGTATTTGTAGGAGTAGGTATGAAACACTGAACAGAATTTCAAGAGTACCTACCCACCTAATTTTTACAGGAGGAAATTAATTTGAATAGGTTAGACAGGCAGGTATTTTATAACATTGATGAACTTTGCTTATCAACTTCAAAGTTCATTAAGTTCAAGTTAATTAAAAGTAGATACTGTATTTTGGGCGAAATATATACCACAAAAAATTGAAAAGTAACAAGAATTCCTCAAATTCAAGGCTGCTGAATTCGAACTTGAGGTCAAGGACCCTTATCATGAAGTTTCCAGAAATTGATTTTTTAAAAACAGTTTCAAGATCATTTTTTAGATCGCAAATCGAAGCCCAGTACAACTAATACACTGTAGGTACCTGGATACCTTATTCTTGTTTACGCGAAAAACTATTGGTAAACTTCTTTTTTGGATGTATTTGGGGCTCAAAATCTTCAAAACCAGCTGAAATTTTGGTACATAAACAGACCCAAAAACTATTGTTGCGCCTGTGTACAGGTTTTCCCAAAAAATTCGTTTTCAGTGGAAGAGGGGTAATTTAGGGTTAATTTTATGATAGGGATTAGGGGCGCTGGATTGATTTAGCATAGTGAAGGAATCGAAATTCGAGTTCAGTGACCGCAAATTAGGAAAAAACTCATCTCTTTTCAGCTGTTTCGTAAAATTTGGTCCAAATTTACAAATTTTGATTTTTTTAAAATTATTTTTTCTGCTCTAGACCTACAAGGGTTTCTTTTGATCGAAAAAATGATAGATGACAAAAAAGTTGTTCAGAATGTCAAGTATTAGTGGAATACATGGGGTTTCAAGTATTAATTACCTACCTACTTTTGAAATGATTCGGGAATTTTGCCCAGCAATTTTTTCAAAATCCTGTTTTGCTCTATTTTAAGGAAAAGGATCGATTAATCGTAAAAATGATAATGACAAAAGTTGATCAGCAAGTCGATTACTAGTGGAATACGTGAGTTTCGGGTGTTAATTTCCTACCTTTGTCTACCTACTTCCTACCAAGTTGGGTAGGTAAATGAAAATAGAAAATTAACACTCGAAACCCACGTATTCCACTAGTAATCGACTTGCTGATCAACTTTTGCCATTATCATTTTTACGATTAATCGATCCTTTTCCTTAAAATAGAGCAAAACAGGATTTTGGATGGAAAAATCAAAATTTGTCAGTTTTGGGAAAAATTTATCGAATAAATACACTAGTGACGAGTATTGTACCTAATTTGAGACCGCTGAATTCGAATTTGAGGTCTATTCCTCCCGACAAGACTTGGAAACCAAATGGTCTAAGACTTTCCTTTGGTGGTAAGTAGTAGATAGTCTGAGTGACCTTCCGTCAAATTTTTGTCCATTTTGGTTGGATAGATTAGGAGTAGGTATCAGGCTTCGAGTTCACCGTCTTAGGACAGGGTTTCCTATTCCAGTTCGAAACATTGAGGAGCGATATTCCAAAACGCCCTTAGTCCATTTTTTTTTTGAATTTTTTTTTAAAGAAAAAAAGTGCTCCAAAACGCATTTTGTCCATTCTTATTGAATTTTTTTTAGCGGTATCTGGTGGATGAAGTTTTTAGCTACACTCCTATACATCATAAATCCACCCAAATAAAGTTTTCAACCTGCCTAAATAGCCAATTTACCAGATTAAAAATGAAAATTTTAAAAATGGACATGGGCGTTTTGGAATATCGCTCCTCAATTATTATACCTACTTTTTGTGCATCGATTTCATACTTAATGTATTTGAAAATTTTAAAAATTCTCCCTTTCACCTCCATTTGAGGTAGAAGGATGAGATTCAGTTGACACCCTATTCTTGGATTTTGGAGCCTCTGCGCCTTCAAGTTTCAAAAATCTATTGGAGACTCCAGGAATTTTCAAAAAGTCGCTGGAGGCTCCAAAATGACTTGAACCCACCTGAAATCGTCTTCAGAGAGTGCTAAACTTGAAGTGAAGAGTAAATTTCCGCTTTTCACATCCATTTGATGAAATTTTCACTGGAGGCTCGCCAGTAATTTTCAGAAAGGTCGCTGGAGACTCCAAAACGATTTGAAGTCCACCTGCAGTCGACTTCGTAGCGTATTGAAATTGGTTTCCAGAATGAATTTCGTCTTTCCAACTCAATACTTATTTGATGAAATTTTGTGAGAATTCCAAGTTTCAAAAATCTGCTGGAGGCTCCAGAACCACTCTAAACGATCTGAAATAGTTTCCAATCAATTTGGCAGGTCGACAATAGGGTATATCCCAAGTTTCTGCTTTCTAGGTCAATTTGGCAAGATTTTGATTTTTCCCCTCATTTTTGGCCAAAATTTGATTTTCAAAAATTCACCAAAAATCGAAAAAGACACTTTAGTACTTGAAATTTTGTCAGATGATAAATTTTTGCCTGCTCTTTCGATCTACCGTTGTAAGGTTTGAAAAATTTCGTGCAAGTCCTATGTTGCATGAAACGCAAAATCTGCGAGTTAGGGTGACCTGTCAATCAAAATGGCCGCCATTTTGTGAGTAGGGCCATGTTTTTTTTTAGGACAAGGGCTATAAATGTTCCTTAGGACTCCCCCTGTAAGAAAAAAGTTTTCCCGGAGGATGGGCTGGGGGTGCGATTGATCCTTATGCGGCCCCCCTGACTATCATGCTTTCATAATGAAATGTACTTCACTTGCTGTTTGCCCTTGGACTTTGTTTTTACCTACGATTGAGGCTCAAAATGGAAAATTGCCATTTTCATGTCTTTTTGCGTACCTACTTTGCTTGAAACTTCATTTTTCCAAAAATTTCGACCCTGCGAAAATCCATACACGGCGAAAAATGACAAAAAATCACGTTTTTTTCAAATGTTTGAAGGAACTAAATTTCTGAGAAAAATTTACAGACGGCCCCCTGCTTGTTTTTTTCCTACAAATTTTTGAAATTTTCAACCCCCCTCCTCACCACTTCCAAAAATATAATAAATTTTTTTAAAAAATATTCCACATACGCACCTATCTGGTGACTGATTTCTATGAAAGTTTCAAAATTTTTTGAACCACACCCTCCGGAGAACGAGAATTTTAAATTTTGAGCAGGTATGGGCACATTTCTTGGGTTTGGAGTGGGAGGGTCGACTCAACAAAATTTTGGCGTCGTTTATTTACATCAAAACTAACATTTTGGATGAGTGAGTGTCGTCAAAATTAGAGAGAGTGCAGATTTCACTATCTCACCCTGAGAATGGCCTGAAACGCTCTATCACATTAGCGAAATCCAGATCAGATCACATCTAGGAAGTGATGAATAAACAAGACAATGAACGAATGTGTACCGTTCTTGGTTGCCATAGCAACGAGCATCTTCGCAATTATGTCGCATGTAGTAGAATTTCACTCTACACTCCAATATTAACACGCCATCAGTGACTCTGATAATGGAGAACATAACCAAAATGACCCGAAGGAAGCAAGGGCAAAAGTTCTGAAAAATTTACACTTTCAAGTAAAACTCAGTCACCGCATCAAATTTTTAAAATTTTTGAAGTAGGTAGGTAAAGTTACATTGATGATATATGTAGATGTCGTTTTCATAATTTGAATCTAACCTGTTGAACATGAATATGGCTTCAGATTTAGTGCCATACTCACTCAGCATCTTCTTAAGTTTCAAAACTTTTATAACTTTTATCCTCAGCCCGTCCTGGTTTTTTTTTATTTGTCGAAAATTTCATGCTTTTCACTGGTTAAAAATATGTACCTACAATCGAAAATTTCACCGACACCCAAGAACGAGGGGGCCAACAATTTTCATAAAAAATGTTTTGGTACATTTATACGATAGGTAATTCACAAAACAAATTCACCTCTACTTGCTGCGCTATCTAGTAAGGTTTAGACAATCTTTATAATTCCAGGCAACCCTATTTTTTAAAGAAAAAAACAATTTGTATTCCCTCCCCCCTCCCATGATCTTCTGGTACAACTTTATCCTCAAAGGAAACATCATAAGGAAGATTTTAAAGCCAGCTTACTTGTTAACAAAAAAAGTTGGCTTCGCTAACAATAAAACAGTCGCCAGTTTGATTGTGAAGTCAGCTAAAATCGTATATTTTGTTTTTTGCGATAGAACTGACGTAAATTTGAAATCAACATTTCATCAAATTGACCTAGAAACCCGAAATTTGGGATATGCCCTATTTTCGACCTGCCAAATCGATTGTAAGCGGCTTCAAATCATTTCGAATAGTTTTGAAGCCTCCAGCAGATTTTTTAAAGTTGAACTTTCCACAAAATTTCATAAAATGAAATTGGAATGTCAAGATTTACTCTGCACTCTAATTTCATCGCTCTATAAAATCCATTGCAGATGGTTTCAAGTTATTTTGGAGCCCCAATAATTTCCATGAACCTACTGGAGCGCTCGGCAAATTTTTTAAACTTGAATTATCCATAAAATTTGATCAAATGAAATTGGAAAGCTGAGATTCACTATGCACTATAACTTCAACGCGCAATAAATTCGGCGTGTCATCTGTGGGAGGCTAAAGTAATTTCCAAAAAGTAGCCGGAAGCTCCAAAACGTCTTGAAACCACATGCAGTCGATTTGATGGCGCGTTGAAATTAGAGTGCAGAATAAAATTCAGCTTTTCAACTTCCTTTGGTGAATGTTAATAGAAATTTCAAGTTTCATAAATCTGCTAGAGATCGAAAAGGTTCGAAACCGTTTCTAAATTGATTTGGCATGTCGAAAATAGCGTATATCTCAAATTTCAGTATTGTATGCCAATCGGGTAAAATGTTGATTTTTTTTTTCATTTTTAGTCCACGTTTGATTTTTAAAAATTCACCAAAAATCGAAAACTGCATTTTGCTGGAAAGAAACCTGTCAATCGAAATGACTGCCATGTATGTAGTTAGTAATGCCAATTTTTTTTGGCAAATTTGCTTCAAAATGTTCCCTTATAAAGTCCTCTTTCAGGAAAAAGTTGCCTCATAAAATCGGCGAGAGGGAGTGAGTGCAATTGTTCCTATTGTCACATGCAGAATCATCAGTAACTAAACCTCAATTATCACTTGAATGTTTTGTCATGGGTAATGCCTTATACCATTTCCTTGAAAGATTTTTCAATTCGTAAAAACAAAATAGGGTCCAAAAAATTTTAAAGAAGGATATACAATGTTGGTAAGCGGTTCAAAGTAGCTTTATTTCAAAAATATCAAAAATTGATGCGGAAGTCGAGGCTTGAGAGAAGGTTTGGGAGAGCGTAGCATCAAGTTTGAAGTCATATTTGTGTCCAGCAGGAGATTCGATTCAAATGGAAATGATACCTGCACCATTCTTCAGAATTAATATTTCCCCCAAAAATCTATTTTCATCCCTTCACAAGTTTTTTCAATTTTCAAGTAGGTACAACTCACCCTATATTTTTTATTTTTTGAAAAAATATGTTTTTTTGCGATCGAAAATATTTTACGAGTAATTTTATCCTCCAAAAAAACTCTTAAAAAAAGAATTACACCCCGCCCTCTCCACGGTTCCTAATGAACAACTTGCTCAGTGAACAAGAGGTGAAAATATTTCAGTAAGAAAGTGTTATGATATAATGGTGGAATCCGCCCTTAAGAAAAAATACCTACCACTTCACCAGATGGTATGAGACAAACTATGAAACAGTTTTGGTACCTAAAGCAAACATCCTCCAGACAAATACCAAGGAGACAGAGAAATACGTAGAAAATATCGGTTGGCTGCACTTCATGAAAACAAAAAAATGAGCCAAAAATTTGGGTGCTGACATATCTTCCAGACTCTGGTTAGATTATCAAACTTATTTGAGAGATCTGTCCGCCCCAAATTTTTGGCTCATTTTTTGTTTTCATGAAGTGCAGCCAACCGATATTTTCTACGTATTTCTCTGTCTCCTTGGTATTTGTCTGGAGGATGTTTGCTTTAGGTACCAAAACTGTTTCATAGTTTGTCTCATACCATCTGGTGAAGTGGTAGGTATTTTTTCTTAAGGGCGGATTCCACCATTATATCATAACACTTTCTTACTGAAATATTTTCACCTCTTGTTCACTGAGCAAGTTGTTCATTAGGAACCGTGGAGAGGGCGGGGTGTAATTCTTTTTTGAAGAGTTTTTTTGGAGGATATCAGTATTTTTTTTTTGTATGTTGTGATGAAATGTTTAATTCAATAAATTAAAATAGCATTATTGGAGGCAGGAGCATGCAGAGAGTTGAAAGATTACCAGACATTTTTCATTCAACTGCCTGGAATAAAACTATGTAGAAAAGTTTCAAGGGATGTGGGGGAGGGTGACTGAAAATTTGCCAATCAGTATAAAGAAAAAAAATACAATTTTGTCAGTAAAAAACTAAAAAATCTGAAAAATTCTCAGTTTTAGTCATTTTTATGCAGAATAACATATTTAAAAAAGTTGGACTGGCATTTTTGTTCATCTTTGAGGAAAAAAATTACAAGTTTGGCACTAATTGCAGAAATACCATGAGAACCCTAAAAATTAAAATTTTTGCATTTTTGAGATATTATATCTATCAATGTGTAGCCGAATATTTGAAAAAAAAATTTCCTTCCCTCGGACTTTTATCATGCTGAAATTTCCGTCGACAAGGCTACAGCCTCTCCAAATGAACCAATTTTCTTGAAATTTTGCAATGTAACAGCAATTATGATGTAAATGACGACCCTTTTCCATGGTACTACAAAAAAATTTTATGGTTTGGGGTGGATGGGTTGAGGGGGAAAGAAATTTTCCAATTAAGAAAAAGGCGGTCAAAAATGATTTTCTTAAAAATGGAATTATATTCCGAAAAGGACATTTTTTTCAAATGTTCGTCTACACATTAGTAAAATTTTTCAAAAATGTCAATTCTTTAGGGTTCTGGTGGTATTTCCCATGCAGAAAAATAGTACTACTAAAGTAATACTAAAAGCAGTACTACTTTCAGTAATACTAAATTGAGCAATTCAGTTTTACTGGCAGTACTACTAAGAAGTATTATTGTAGTACTACTGAGAAAGTATTACTGCAGTACTACTAGGACATATTACTGTAGTACTACTCAAAAGAACTGTACCTAGTACTACATTTCAACATTTTAAAATTAATTTTTAAAAATATTAAGTACATTTGGCACAATTTCTGTTATTAGTAATCGTTTTACTTTTTATCTATCAAATCATTAATTCATATACCATCCAATTCCATTAACGAAAATTTCCTATCTAACCTGAGATTCGAACCTGCGACCCTACGTTCCTAACTACCTAACCTTAACCACTAGACTATGGGGACTTCAATGTATATAGCACATTTTGAACAATATAAGCATATTATCCTTGTTATTCTGAAATATTTCCTTTTTTTTTTTAAATTGCAGTACATTATTAGTATTTTTTTTTAAATTGCAGTACATTATTAGTAAGGCAATTGTTTTAATGATATCGTATATTTTTTTGCTGCACCAAATACCGCAGATAGTATAAATTTTCTTTACGTTTTGTCAGTTTCATGCAATTTTGAGACAAATTATGACACTTTATAGCGCATTTTTTCGCATATTTTTGGAATAAATAAATGCAAATGCTTATTTTAGTTTTAAAAAAACGTTGATTTTGAAGTTTTTTCAGGTCGTTACAGCTTTTTTGTGGCAGAAAAACAGCAAAAATCAGTTTGAAAAATGGGAAAAAACAAAAATTTTGAAATTGTCAATACAAAAACTGAATGTTTATTTTTTTTAATAGCCTATATGAAAATTAAAAACGATGATCGATGCATTTGTGTTTTAAAATAAATTAATGTTTGACGTTTTTTAGGTTTTCTGATAGCTCATTGAAAATACATACCTACATTTTGATACCTATCCATGATGGAGCAGTTTTATGGCACTTATTTCTGCAGTCTTTGGTTTCTTAGCACAATAATATTAATGTAATGCATTTTTTTTTTTTTTTTTTTAGATTGTATAATCACTTATTATGAGCGTTTTTTTTTGCTGTTTTTCGAGCATATAGAAATAATTGCCGTATTTATTAGCTACTTAATTTTTTAAATTTCAGAAAAAACGTGTGCTGGGCAGGTATAATTGAAATTCAAACTCACATACCTATTTTTAACAAATAAGTTTAAGCTTGAACATAGACCATAAAATGAGAAATTTGTCTAAAGTAGTATTTAGAATGGTACTATAGTACTACTTGATACCACAATACCGAAGTAGTACTGAATAGTCTTACCTAAAGTAGTACTGGAATAGTACTATCGCATTACTTGGTATCCCAATACTGAAGTACTATTGAATAGTTAAACAGAAGTAGTACTGAAGTAATACTTAGTTCTACAGTACTGAATTAGTACTCAATAGTTTTACAGAAATAGTACTGAAATAGTACTATAGTACTACTCATCTATGATTTTCTTGCATGGGTTTTGCAATTAGTACCAAACGTAGTATTTTTTCTCAAATATGTGAATATGAAAAAAATTGCAGTCCAATTTTTTGATATATGTATTATTCGATACTTTAAAACGACTAAAACTGAGAATTTTTTCAGAATTTTTACTCGCGGATACCTTGGTTATGTTTAAATTATAAGTTTTTAAATCAATTTTTTTTATGTTTTTGAAAGTGGCAACACTAATTTAGACATCATTCGTCGATCAATTTGAAAAAAAGTTGAAAATTCTATAGCACGTACAACCGGAGCAATTTGCAACAGAAATTTTCCATTTCAGACCATTTTGGAAAACTTTGAAGCCCCACAGCTTCGCCGAAAAAAATCGAGAAAATGTCCGGTTTACATAATTCTTCATCGCTTGATGACCTCTAAACATTATCTGACTTTGAAAAAATCGATGACCATGACCTCTCGTGCAAAAATCCGCCGATTTGGCGTGGAATGAGTAATTAGAAGGAGAAGAAAATCCCTATATCAGTCGATAAAATTTTCAGTTGAACCCCCTCCCGCTTCCCAAAAAAACCTATACTCAGGCCCGCATAAATTCCTAAAAATCAAAATTTTCACGGGAATGATAACAAATAGGTACGGTAATTCAAACTATTAAATTTCTACATTTCTCTTGAAGTTTTCAACTAGTTTCAGTGTTTCAGTTTTTGTACCTACTGTAAAGTTCAAAAAAAAAAAAAAAATCATTTGGGTGTACCGGGCGGCTATTACCGAAATATTTTTGCCTCCGCAATCGACGTAATCCAACGCAATGAACGTAAAAGATTGCGTCGTTTGCGTAAATAGAAAGCAACCGTGTTGAGCGTAATGTGCGTTATTTTAATATTTGAGTAACAATAATGTTAATAAAAGCCCAATTAACAATTAAAATTTTTTATTTTTCCAGATAACGCCAATAATTTGCAACGCTCATTACGTCGATTGCGGCGATTGCGGAGGCAAAAATATTTCGGTAATAGCCGCCCCGGTGTAGGTAACGAGTAACTTTTATTGAAAAATATTCGGCTACCAAAACGAGGTTTTCTTAAAACTTCTCAATTTTTTATCACTAATGTCAGTGTTGCTGTGTTGCTGGCGAAATAATAAAAGCTACAGCTTTTTGCATTCCTAATATTCCATGATGAACGAGAACGACGAACGACAGAATCAGTATGCGTTCGTTCATACTTCTCACCGCTATTATTTTCATATGAAAATAAGTAAGTATATAGTATACACACAATTACGTTTTAAAAGATGCAATTTTTTTCGATTGCTCACGAGTTTGAGTGAACTTTTATGTACTTAAA
Source organism: Planococcus citri (assembly GCF_950023065.1). Lineage (NCBI taxonomy): Eukaryota > Metazoa > Arthropoda > Insecta > Hemiptera > Pseudococcidae > Planococcus > Planococcus citri. The sequence goes on from NC_088679.1 coordinate 52,937,001, forward strand.
AATTAAAGACAATGAAATTCCCTATCGATTGATGTTGAATTTTCATCATTTCGCCAAAAAATGATAATCTTATGAATACTTTTATTTACGGATTTTTGCATTCTACATCTGTGAAGTGTGAACTTTTAACTAAAAATACTCAAAATTTTCAGGGACAACATGTGTTGTATTAATTTTTAAATCACAGAAATGTTTGTAAGTGTATCCTCTTTAGAGTGGTTTTTTCCCGAAGCTCTACCGTTCACCATACAAAAGTTCTCAATGTTCGAAGTTGCGAAAACAAGGTAAAACCCAGCTGCGCGTACTAAGTATTGAACTTTGCACTAAAATTACTCAACATTTTCACCGAACACATAATATGTATTTTGATACAGAAAAATGTTCGTAATTTTATCCTCTTTAAAATGGTTATCTGCCAAAATCTCTTCGTTAAATCGTTCAAAAGATCTTGAAGATCGAAGTTGCGGAAAGTGATCAAGATCAAATTGTGTTAGGTACTATCACCATTATCACTTATCATCACTTTCACAGGTTTCACTTTTGGTGTTGATCAGTGATGAGTGATCACTTTAGTCAACTTTGATCTTCAAGAACTTTTGAACGATAAAAGGTACAACTTTCGGTAAAAGACCATTTTAAAGAGGATAACCGATAACATTACGTGTTCACTGAAAATGTTGAGTAATTTCAGTACTTACCACCTCCAGTTGGTTTTGGCCTTGTTTTCGCCACTTTTAACTTCGAGAACTTTTGAAAATTTGAACAGTGAAAGGTAGAACTTTCGGGGAAAAAACTCAAATTATAAAGGATGAAATTCCAAACATTTCAATTTTTTAAAACACATATCTATGTATGTACTTAAGAGGGTGCTCTACCTTTTGATTGTTTACTTTTTAGCATACCCGCGGGCATAGATTAGACATTTTTCAAACGCATTTTTTTATTAGTTGGAGAGAATGAAAGTGAATAATTATGAGTGAAAACGTTATTACTGTATTGAAACAACATAATAAAACTTTGAAACAAGCTAAATGATTAAAATATAATGAATTCAGACGATTCTCTATCTTCGAGCATTCATTGTCAGTCATCACACCATAATTCTGAAACTACTGAACAGAATTTGAAGAAATTTGGATATATTGTGCATAAAAATGGTCCAGAGAGGTTGACGTTGCCCTTTTTTCAAATTTCTTTGTATTTTTGGAGATATTGCCATTTGAAAATTTCAAATGGCTATAACTTTGATTTAACAAAATTAATCAAAAAAAGGGCAACGTCAAGTTGTCGGGAATTCATTTCTGCACAACATATTCAAATTTCATCAAATTCTGTTCAGTAGTTTCAGAATAATCTTGTGTCAAGTGTCTGATGACTGACAATGAATGCTCGAATATAGAGAATCGTCTGATTCATTATATTTTAATCGTTTAGCTTGTTTCAAAGTTTTATTATATCGTTTCAATACAGTAATAACGTTTTCACTCATAATTATTCACTTTCATTCTCTCCAACTAATAAAAAAATGCATTTGAAAAATGTCTAATCTCTGCTCGCGGGTATGCTAAAAATGTAAACAAACAAACGTAGAGCACCCTCTTAACAGATGTAGAATGCTAAAATCCGTAAATGAAAGTATTCATAGATTCATACGATAGTTATTTTTTGGCGAAGTGATGAAAATTTAACATCAATCGATAGGGAATTTTATTCCCTTTATTAATTTTAATGCACATAAGTTTACCCAAACTCGCGAGCATTGCGAGCAATCGAAAAAAAATTGCATTTTTCATTTTTCAAAACGAATGGTGAGAAGTATGAACGAACGTATACTGATTCTGTCGTTCTCGTTCATTACGGAATATTAGGAATGCAAAAAGCTGTAGCTTTTATTATTTCGCGTGTTGCTGTATAGTGGCTGTGATAACAGAATTATGAGTAAGATCGATAAGTTGTAATCGATTAATCGATAATAAATCGATTATTCTAATTGCATTTGGGTATGTTTATGAATAATAATAATAAAATAATGATTCTTAATTGAATTATTAAGGTGAAACAAAAACTGATACAGGTGTACGTATATCAAAAGGCACTTCTACAATCTTCAAAGTACATTTGTACAAAATTTCAGCGTGATTCGTGCCCTATTCAAAGCTGTGGCTTTGTCTAAAGAAACCAAAATGGCGGAAATTTGTATTATAAATTAACTGTTCCTTTAGACAAAGCTACAGCTTTGAATAGGGCACGAATCACGCTGAAATTTTGTACAAATGTACTTTGAATATTGTAGAAGTGCCTTTTTATATACGTACACCTGTATCACCTTTTGTTTGACCGTACCTTCAATTAATAAACTCGTCATTTTTTCAAAAATTTCCATTTTTCAGCATCTTTCAACGCAGCTCAAAGTTAACGTAATTGAGCTAGAAAGCTCAAATTTGGCATGAATATCAAGTTTGTAACAGAGAAGCGCCTTTTGATATTTTTGGTCAATTTTGAAAATTTTTGGGCCCCAAAAAGGGGGGGTGCAGGGTCAATTTTCAAAAAAAATACAATTTTTCATCAAAAGTCAGTAATGGGTAACAAATCAAAGCTATATTTCAAATTTCATCAAAATTGGTTCAGCCAATCCTTCTAACTTTCAGTGAGTACTGAAAAACAAAAGATGCCAAAATGACAAAAAAAGGGGTACTTGAAACTTCGCGAATTTTCATCGTACAAAAAAAATTCTTATATATTCTGAAAGGTCTTTGAAAAATAAGACAAAAAGTATCTATGCGTTTTTTGAATAAACGCATAGTTTCTGAGAAAATTACGTTTGAATATCGCTGAAAAACATTACGAAATACTTACAGAATACAGAAATATATAGATATGCAAACGGTACCTCTACGTCACCTTTTATATACTCACGCGTTCTCTTCGTCACCGAAATCGGTGACGGAGGCGTTTTGCCGGTGACGAAGACGTTGCCCTGTGTATAACAAGTCCAAACGGTTTGTTTTCCCCTGAAACGTAAAAGGGCAAAAGTTTGTCCGGTGACGAAAAGGTCATGTATACACCTACTGTATACAGATTTTAAAAATTTTGTTCCATCAACACCGACATACCCTCGACGTCACCGTATATAAACAGTACCTATTGGTCACCGCTTTTTAAATGCTTCCAGTTGTGTTATATTTTCGTATTCGTAGCCAGCGCAGTTGCAATCTATTAGGCAAGGCAGCAGGTGACAATTTGGTATAGTCAATATCTTTTTAAATACACAAGGTCACGGAAGAGATCAGTTTATAATCGGAGGCAAATTGGTACCATTCTCGTAAATTTTTTTTGTATAAGCTTAAAGCATGTAAATCAAGTGGGGAAAAGAGTATAAGCACTATTACAACTGTGCTGGTTACGAATATGAAGTAAATACACCTCCGGAGGCATTTAAAAGCCTGGTGACCAAAAGGTACTGTTTATGTATGGTGACGTCGAGGATACTTAGGTCCATATATATATATACTCCTCGGAGGGTACCACATCCGCCTACGGTTTCGCAACGCGCATGAAACCGTGGGAGGGCGGGGTGGCAACGCTACCGCGTCCGTCGCCTGATTCCCATTTTGCATTATCCTCGCTAAAAAATAATAAACGAATTGGTATGTAATACACTAATACGCCATTTTCAGGACAAAATATGTCCATCAAAAATGTCTACCGTAAGTATTCTAAAAAATGTAGAAAATTTGTCAACATGGGTCTTAGGGAAAAAAATTGTATGCAGTAATTTTACAAAAGAGAGTTGCTCTATGTCGGATATGGAAATTCACAGAGGTGATCTTATTGAATAGGATTTTAGACTGAAAGAAAGTATCAAGGTTGCCTCATTGGCGAGACAAGCAGTACCGGATTAAACCCTTACAGGGCACATTCAGGTTTACTCCCCCCTTCCCCATAAAAAAGAAAATATTTTTGTACTCATTCAGACAGACACTCACCAGAAGATGCATTCCAAAAATTCGCCGAGTGAAACTCAAGTATTGTTTAAAAGAAAATGAAATGGCATAGATGAAGCAAGGGCTGAAGCTTTCGAAAATTAATTACCAAATACCTAAATTTTTAATGATTAAAAAAGTCAATTTTTCCTCTTTTGATATTTTGAAAAATTTGAAGAAAAGTTTTCAAAGAACAGCAGTCAAATCAAAAGAAAAAAACGCTTCCAGTTTATGAAACAAAACAAGTAAGTCTAAGTACTATGTACTTTTCGATTAGCCACTGTTTTTGCCTTCACATTTTAGAACATTTTAAAAAGTGTTTTCCAAAAATTTCTATTTTGAAAAAGAAGTTTCAACAATAGCTCGAATAAAGCGAGGGCAAAAGCTTCTGAAAATTCATAATTTAAGAAGGAAGTGAAACAGATTTTCATTTTGATGAGAAAAGTCATTTCTTTTTCTCATATTTACATTTTTGAAAAGTTCGAATCCCTCATTCACGAAAAAGAAAAACGTTTATTCCGAGCAAAGCGAGAGCAGAAGGAAGTTTTCAAGAATTTTTACTTGTAATCAAGGTCGTCCCCTTGTCGAGCCATCGAGGTTGAATGGAAATCAAAAAATGCTCTTTTTTTATCTTTTGAGGAAAAAATTCTGCATAATTTCTGCGTTTTTTCACCAAATTTTGAGGTACACAGATGGTGCAGACTTTTGAAAACTGCAAGAATTTAGAAAACTTTGACGAAAACTGACCTATCCGTGTGATGTTGACTTATGAACACTAAACGTTGTCGTCTGTAAAAGGGTGACATTTCGTCCAATTTTTGAAAAATTACAAAAAATTGCAAACAATTCTTGTCATAAGGCAAATAGCATGATATCTTCCTTGCTGAGAAAAACCTCACACCCATTTTTTAAAATCAGATTGTAATCTTTTCCTTCAAAAACTGGTCTTATGAATTTTCAAGAACTTGTAAAGTTTTTGAGGTAAATTTCAAACAAAAAAATCTCAACTTTTATCCAGAGATGCTGTTCCTCAAATTTAAATATTTTTACTCGAGTAAATTATCTAGAATTTTTTAATCTTTTTAAAATATGTAAAAATTGAATTTTGCAATCCAAAAATATGCTCAGAAAACTTTCTAATCCAGGTAGATAAGTATTTCTATTGGAACACGTAGGGTCGTAGGTCATTTCATGTGTGTCAATTTAACCTTCAAGCTTCTGACAATTCTGAGAATTGCAAAGTTGAGATTTTTTATGGAAATATAAAATTTCAACGCGATGAAAAAACTCTTTGAGACTCTAAATAAAAATTTGAAAAAAAATGCAGAAAATACCTAATACTTTTCATGGGTAAACATCAAGTATTGCCTGTGAGGACACATACGAAAAGGGACACTCAAACCGAAACTAAAATTCTACAGGAGGGAGGTTCCACTCTTATTATTGAAGAGTTCCTTCAAAAATTTTGGGGAAATTTTTTTTTGATTTTTTTTGGTTCTTAGGTCCCTTTTTATATGCGCCTTCACAGCCCAATCTTTGCCCAAGAATGTTGGAACCTTCTGAACAACAACAATCCTCTACACAATTTTGGGAAGAATTGAAATACAAACAAGTAATGTAATGCATTACGATGCACAAGGACCCCAAAAACTAAATTTTCAAATAAGTACAGGAGCCATTCGTCAAACCTCATTGGAGGGACTTACTTTCATGAGCCAGGAGGGGGGAGAGGCTCAAATTTAAGATTTTCCTATTGAGAATTCCGTATTTTCTCTCAAAAATGTCCCAAAAATGTAGTTTTTTGTTCTTATTCCACTTGCAGATGTTTTAGAACGCATTTTAGCCTTGTGTACCCTTTCCCGAAGGTACTAGGGGTGAGAAGTTACCAAAAATTGAAGTATTTTCATATTTTCATGGTTTTTCAAATATACTTGGCGAAATGTTGGCCAACAGGTGTTGTAATGAAAACTTTCAAATACTTAGTATGAATCTAAAATCATTTATGAAGAGTCAGATGATTAATATTTTATCATTTCCAAACTATTTGAAAAATAAGTCAAGTAAGTATACGTACTCAGCAGTCTTTTTGTCTGATAATCGGACAATTCTTACTGAATTAAGTACTAACTATCAATGTCCGCGTATTTGAATCACCTTTTGAATTTGACAGAAAAATTGATGTCAGATTCAAAGTCAAGGACATCAAAAGTTGTAATTCAGTAGGTAAGCATCATTTCATTATTCTATACAAAAAGACTGCTACTTAATTTTAATTTTCAAATAATATAATTTGGAATCCACGAAATATTAATCAAATGTTAAGTTTTGGGTCCATATTATTTGAAAATTGACATTAGAACAACTGTTGGCTAACATTTTGCCATGGGTGCTTGAAAAACCATGAAATTTATGAGTATGAAAATGTTGAAAATACGTATGTCACTTTTTGGCAACTTTTCACCCCCCCTTGTACTCTCGGAGTAAGGTTGGAATATGGAAGGCTCACATGGGTCCCAATACATCAAACATGCCCTGTACAATCCGAAAATCGCCCATAAGTCTAAAAATGGTATTTTTGAGGGGGGAAAAGCTGAATTCCGAGTTGAAAAATCTCAAATTTAAGGCAGTCCTCCCCTTCGGATCTTGAATGTAATGGCATTTTAGAACTCAGCGAAGTTGAATTACATGAAAATGGCCCTTACAACGACTCAATAGTCAAATTTCGAAAAATGGGTAGTGACGGACCGGATTGCATGGGGGGCCCTCAAAACGTGTTGTTGGAGGGTAAGACTAAAATTTTCCGACTTTCTTCTAACCTCAGACCCCCCCCCCCTGTCCAGTATTTTTCATCTCAATTAGCCAAATGTTGTTATTCGAACAAATTTATTGAATAATACCAAATATTCAAAACCGATGCTTTTATGTACTTGACAAAAAATTTGAAATGTTCTACTGCAAGGTTAGTACTGACATCTAGAATCAAAAATTCGTAATTTTTTGGTCTTATTCGTGGTTTTTCACCGTTTCGGCCTCTGAAAATCAAAGCGAGAGCGAAAGTTTCAGAAAATTACAGTTCTAGTCGGGGAGTCCACTTAAGGATAAATTGCACCCCACCCCCGTCGATCCTCCGAGACAACTTTTTTCTTAAAGGGGGAGTCCTAAGGAACATTTTTAGCCCTTGTACTCAACAAAAAGTGGCCCTACTTACAAAATGACGGCCATTTTGATTGACAGGCCAGCCGAAGTCGCTGATTTTGCGTTCCAACATAGGACTTGCACAAAATTTTTCAAACTTTACAAAAGTAGATCGAAAGATCAAGCAAAAATTTATCACCTGTCAAAATTTCAAGTGCTAAAGTGCGTTTTTCGATTTTTGGTGAATTTTTGAAAATCAAATTTTGTCCAAAAATGAGGGAAAAATCAAAATCTTACCAAGTTGACCAAACAAGCTGAAATTTGGGATACACCCTATTTTCGAAATGCCAAATCGATTGGGAACGGTTTCAAACCGTTTTGAGTAGTTCTGGAGCCTCCATCAAATTTTTGAAACTCGAAATTCCCACAAAATTTTACCAAAGTGGAGTTGGAAAGCTGCAATTTATTCTGCAAACTAATTTCAATACGCTACGAAGTCAACTGCAGGGGGATTTCAAGTCGTTTTGGAGCCTCCGGTGACTTTTTGAAAATTCCTGGAGCCTCCAGTAGATTTTTGAAACTTTAAATTTTAACAAAATTTCGTCAAATGGAGATGGAAAGCGAAAATTTACTTTACGCTCCAACTTTAACACCCTCTGCAGACGACTTCAGGTGGGTTCAAATAATATTGGAGCCTCCAGCGAATTTCTGAAAATTACTGGAGCCTCCAGTAGATTTTTGAAACATGAAATTCCCGAAACATTTTACCAAAAGTAGTTTGGCAAGCTGAAATTTACTTTGCAAACTAATTTCAATACGATATGAACTCGACTACAAGACTACATGGTGGTTTCAAATCCCATACGACCTTTCAAAAACGTGGCTGGAGGCTCCAAAACGACTTGAAATCCCCCTGCAGTTGACTTCGTAGCGTATTGAAATTAGTTTGCAGAGTAAATTGCAGCTTTCTAACTCCACTTTGGTAAAATTTTGTGGGAATTTCGAGTTTCAAAAATTTGATGGAGGCTCCAGAACTACTCAAAACGGTTTGAAACCGTTCCCAATCGATTTGGCATTTCAAAAATAGGGTGTATCCCAAATTTCAGCTTGTTTGGTCAACTTGGTAAGATTTTGATTTTTCCCCCATTTTTGGACAAACTTTGATTTTCAAAAATTCACCAAAAATCGAAAAACGCACTTTAGCACTTGAAATTTTGACAGGTGATAAATTTTGCTTGATCTTTCGATCTACCTTTGTAAAGTTTGAAAAATTTTGTGCAAGTCCTATGTTGGAACGCAAAATCAGCGACTTCGGCTGGCCTGTCAATCAAAATGGCCGTCATTTTGTAAGTAGGGCCACTTTTTTTTTTGAGTACAAGGGCTAAAAATGTTCCTTAGGACTCCCCCTTTAAGAAAAAAGTTGTCCCGGAGGGTCGACGGGGGGGGGTCCAATTTATTGTTAAGTGGGCTCCCCGACTATTTCTGAGGTACAAAAAAAATCATTTTTCATGGATCAATAATTTTTCAAAAGTAAAACAACATTATTATTTCGATGTGAGAAGTAAATTTTTCAAACCTCCTACTTTAGCCGGAAAAAAGAAAAGAATTCGCGAGGACGGTAGCTGTGAAGAACGTGAAGAATTGTTAATTCGAAACGTAGTGTTACACTCGTACCTGGCAAGGAATTGCACGGCAACGTCGCCGGGCCGCAAAAAGGTGGACCTTCATAGCAGAAAGATACAGAGGGCTGGAAAAAGATAAAAAGATATGTTGGGCTGCTAAAAGTCGGTGTAATATCAATTTCATAAACTTCGTAATTTCTTACCCCTCTGGGAGTGCCTTCATTACTTGGTCAAAATGAAATCGAAGTAAAAAAAAAAAAAAATTATACACACCATAGGAAGCCCGGGCTGGAAAAAGTCTGAGTGGTGTTGCGGGCTGCGCAATGCATGGAGGAAATCTATATAATTATATAGGTGATTACTCCATTATCTATCACTGTTACGTGAATAAGATATTCTATACCCTTACACAATTATGAGTATATAGATGTAAAAACCATACTTTACGAGATCCGTTTTATATAAGATCCGACATTGCGAGATCCTGAGATCCGTTTGCCGGATCTCGCAAGTTTTCTCATATGCCACGTTATTCACGAGATCCGGGGGACCCTGTACACACATTTTCAACCGGATCTCGCAATACCTACTACCTATTTATATGCATATATAGATTTAAACTTAGTCATTGTGGTGCCCGTTTTAAGTATACGTAGTCATTGTGGTGCCCGGTTTTGGGCACCACAAGGTCTTTTTATATAGAACGATGCAGAATCGAGTGAAATGCACTCTAAGATGAAAAAAAAATTTGAGGCAGGCACCACAAGTACCAAGTTTATATATATCGGGCACCACTATGAAAAACTATGATGAAAAATCCAAACTGCACCAAAACACCTTTATCATACATATATGTATATGTGATCCTCTATGTAGGCGGGCACCACACTTACCATAAAAGATCCGGGCACCACAAGGTACTAGGCACGTGTATTCATAAACTTATCTCGTTTGGCGCCATAGGTCTTATCATGATCAGCACACCTCAAAACGCCAAGAAAACCCACCCCCACCCAAATCCTCAACCATCATGACAATTACAATACCTGACCTTTTCTCAAGAAAAGTCGGTAAAATTACTTTTTACACCAAAAATTACATGTAAACAATTGTGTTTTGATCATATTCGAATCCGTCAGATTATAGGGAAGGCGCCTCTATAAAGTCAACCTTATCGGACTACGTAGGTACACCGCGTGTAGACCGCGTATTTTACCGTAAAACCGGTTATTTCAAATTCAATACATATACAAGTCCTTCCGTTCCTATTAAATAAAGAAAGATGGTTTTATTTTCATGCGGAGGTGAAATTCTATCATGACTGTGGTGTGTCCAGCTCAGTTCCATGATTATTTAATTTATTATCATTCACGCGGATATTTATTAACAATTGTTTTTTATTATATTTAATTATTTAAGGGGTAATTTAGAAAATACGAAACATTATTTATTTTTTGAATTTTTATTATTCCTGGAAGAGTGAATGTCTATTTGAATCACAATATTATACACGTATTTTAAACTTTGATGAGCTACAACTTTTAAACCGCATCGAGGACGCTATGATTTTATCGCGTCATTTTGTGCAGAATTTCATCAGCTTTCCAATGATATAAAATTTTTTGAAATCCTCGTAATTTTTCATCGATAAAATAGCGTTTTTGCGAGACGAAAATGGTTAAAAATGAGCAAAATGGCCGTTATTTTGAATAAAATTGACCAAAATTTATGTTCGAGGAGAATGTATGGTAGAAAAAATTCAGCACGACCAAACAACACCAAAATTATAAAAAATCAACCGATTACTTCGCTCAAAAATGAAATTTTCTTACTTGAGCTCCTCTATTTCTTGCTAAAATTACCACTTGAAACAGGTACACCACAAATGTAGTCCCGTAGGTTGACTCTTGAACTTTGAGGCGTTAGAACTTTCGAAGCAGATCGGGGACCCCCATGTTTTATGACGCTATTTTGTGCAGAAATTTATCCTCTTTCCAATGATATGAAATTTTTTGAAATCCGCATAGTTTTTCATCGAGAAAGTGGCGTTTTTGCGAGTTGAGAAAGGTGATTTTGGCCTATTTTGAACTTTGACGCGTCAGAACTTTTAAACTAGATCGACGAGCCCAACATTTTATAGCGTCATTTTGTTCAGAATTTCGTCAGCTTTCCAATGATATGATATTTTTTGAAATCCGCATAATTTTTCATCGCTTAAATTGCAATTTTTCAAGACGAAAATGGTTGAAAATGAGCAAAATGGCAGTTATTTTGAATAAAATTATCCAAATTTTTTTTTGAGGATACAGTATGGTAGAAAAAATTCAGCACAACACAACGATACTAAAATCAGAAAAATTCACCGAATAGTTCGCCCAAAACTGCAATTTTTCGTCTTGAGCCTATTAATTTCTTGTTAAAATTACAACTTGACAAGGTACACCGCAAATGTAGTCCGGAGGTTGACTCTTGAACTTTGAGGCCTTGGAACTTTCGAAGCAGATCGGGGACCCCCATGTTTGATGGCATCATATTGTGCAGAAATTTATCCTCTTTCCAATCATATAAAATTTTTTGAAATCCTCATAGTTTTTCATCGCTAAAATCGCATTTTTACGACTCGAAAAAGGCGAATTTGGACCATTTTGAACTTTGACGCTTCAGAACTTTTAAACTAGATCGACAAGCATAACATTTTATCGCGTCATTATGTCCAGAATTTCATAAGCTTTCCAATGATATGATATTTTTTGAAATCCGCATAATTTTTCATCGCTTAAATTGCAATTTTTCAAGACGAAAATGGTTGAAAATGAGCAAAATAGCAGTTATATTGAATAAAATTATCAAAATTTTTTTTTTGAGGATACAGTATGGTAGAAAAAATTCAGCACAACACAACGATACTAAAATCAGAAAAATCCACCGAATAGTTCGCCCATAACTGCAATTTTTCGTCTTGAGCCTATTAATTTCTTGTTAAAATTACAACTTGACAAGGTACACCGCAAATGTAGTCCGGAGGTTGACTCTTGAACTTTGAGGCGTTGGAACTTTCGAAGCAGATCGGGGACCCCCATGTTTGATGGCATCATTTTGTGCAGAAAGTTATCCTCTTTCCAATGATATGAAGTTTTTTCAAATCCGCATTGTTTTTCATCGAGAAAGTGGCGTTTTTGCGAGTTGAGAAAGGTGATTTTGTGCTATTTTGAACTTTGACGCGTCAGAACTTTTAAACTATATCGACGAGCCCAACATTTTATAGCGTCATTATGTCCAGAATTTCATAAGCTTTCCAACGATGTAAAGTTTTTTGAAATCCGCATAATTTTTCATCGCTTAAATTGCAATTTTTCAAGACGAAAATGGTTGAATATGAGCAAAATGGCCATTGTTTTGAATAAAATTATCCAAATTTTTTTTTTGAGGATACTGTACGTAGAAAACATTTAGCAGTGCACAACGATACTAAAATCAGAAAAATCCACCGAATAGTTCGCCCATAACTGCAATTTTTCGTCTTGAGCCTATTAATTTCTTGTTAAAATTACAACTTGACAAGGTACACCGCAAATGTAGTCCGGAGGTTGACTCTTGAACTTTGAGGCGTTGGAACTTTCGAAGCAGATCGGGGACCCCCATGTTTGATGGCATCATTTTGTGCAGAAAGTTATCCTCTTTCCAATGATATGAAGTTTTTTCAAATCCGCATTGTTTTTCATCGAGAAAGTGGCGTTTTTGCGAGTTGAGAAAGGTGATTTTGTGCTATTTTGAACTTTGACGCGTCAGAACTTTTAAACTATATCGACGAGCCCAACATTTTATAGCGTCATTATGTCCAGAATTTCATAAGCTTTCCAACGATGTAAAGTTTTTTGAAATCCGCATAATTTTTCATCGCTTAAATTGCAATTTTTCAAGACGAAAATGGTTGAAAATGAGCAAAATGGCCGTTATTTTCAATGAAATTTTCCAAAATTTATTTTCGAAGGTATTGGTGTGGTAGAGAAAATTCACCCCGACCAAACGACACCAAAATTATAAAAATTCACCGAGTAGTTGGCTCAAAACTGCAACTTTTCGTCTTGAGTGATGCAATTTCTCACTAAAATTACCACTGAGTAAGGTACACCACCAATGTAGACCGGGAGGTTGCCTCTTGAACTTTGAGGCGTTAGAACTTTCGAAGCAGATCGGGGACCCCAATGTTTTATGACGCCATTTTGTGCAGAAATTTATCAGCTTTTCGATGATATAAAATTTTTTGAAATCCGCATAGTTTTTCATCGCAAAAATCGCATTTTTACAACTCGAAAAAGGCGATTTTGGACTAATTTGAACTTTGACGCGTCAGAACTTTTAAACTAGATCGAAAAGCCCAACATTTTATCGCGTCATTTTGTCCAAAATTTTATGGGCTTTCCAACGATATAAAAATTTTTGAAATCCTTGTAATTTTTCATCTAGAAAAAAGCATTTTTGCGAGATAAAAAGGGTTAAAAATGAGCAAAATGGCCGTTATTTTGAATTAAATTTACTAAAAATCATTTTTGAAGGTACTATACGGTAGAAAAAATTCAGCACCGCACAATAATACCAAAACGAAGAGAATTCACGGAATACTTGGCTCAAAACTGGAATTTACCTACTTGAGCTTATTAATTTCTTGCTAAAATTACAACTTAGGAAGGTACACCGCAAATGTAGACCGAGAGGTTGCCTCTTGAACTTTGAGGCGTTAGAACTTTCGAAGCAGATCGGGGACCCCCATGTTTGATGGCGTCATTTCGTGCAGAAATTTATCAGCTTTTCGATGATATGAAATTTTTTGATATCCGCATAGTTTTTCATCGCTAAAATCGCATTTTTACGACTCGAAAAAAGCGATTTTGGACCATTTTGAACTTTGATGCTTCAGAACTTTTGAAGTAGATCGACGACCCCGACATATTATTGCATCATTTTGTGCAGAAATTTATCAGCTTTTCGATGATATGAAATTTTTTGAAATCCGATACTTTTTCATCAAGAAATTTGCAAATTTTCGAGACGAAAATGTTTGAAAATATGCAAAATGGCCGTTATTTTTTATTTTGAATAAAATTCACTAAAATTTTTTTTTGGCAGAGCTGTGCAGCTTCAAAGTTTACCAAAATGATTGAAAATGGAAAATTTCTGCTGCAAATTGTTCCCGTTGTAGGTATGTGGTATCTAGCGGGAACTCTAGCTTTTTTTTTTTTACAAAAAACTTATTTTATTCCGTTTCAGCTGAAAATAATTAGACCATAATACCATTATTAGTCCCATTTTTTCGATAAAAATATGCTAAAAAGTTTCATTTTTTTGCCAAAAATTATTAAAAATTCTCGTATTTTGAAACGAATTCCAAAAAACCTCATTTTTTCCCAAAAATTGCTTTTAAGTCTCGTTTTTTCGTCAAAATTATCAAAATGTTTCTTTCATTTCAGAAATTGAGAAAAAATGTCTTCCGTCTATTTTTAATTTAAAAAAAATATCAAAATCGATTTTCAACATAAAAATGATTTTTTTTCAATTTCTGACATGAAGAAACATTTTGATAATTTTGACAAAAAAACGAGACTTAAAAGCAATTTTTGGGAAAAATGAGGTTTTTTGGAATTCGTTGCAAAATAAGAGAATTTTTAATGATTTTTGGCAAAAAAATGAAACTTTTTAGCATATTTTTATCGGAAAAGTTGGACTTTTCAAAGATGTAGATCTAGCGGGAACCCTAGCTATTTTCCGTGGGCAATTTAGCGGTTTTTAGCTACTTTTTGGGCGGGATTTGAATTTTCAGAACGGCAACACTGCTATTTTGTGAACATGAATTTTGCAAAATGAAAACTTTTTTTTGATAATGTCGTGTTTTTATTACTCCATTTACTGTGATGATGGTTAAAACGATCAATTGCGATTGTTTTTTGACTAGAAATTTTTCATTATTCATGAAGAGAATCGATGGTTTGTCCTCCTACCCAGCAATTAGCGAACTGAAAATAATGTGGCAGATTCTTTCTCTGGCAACGAAAAATTGAATGGTCGATTTTCGAACTTGATGTATGTATTTTTATTGTCTAACAGAGCAATGTAGAAAAAATCCAGCTACACAAAAACGAAAATAACAAGATTTGTCAATAGGAGAAATACGTGGCATTTTGTTAGATACCCCGCTGAGCGTTGCGCCAATAGTCTAAATCCATTCACATTCTGCATCTAGTGCACAATGGACGAATGCACTAACAGTAAACTACTGAAAACGCATTTAACCAGTTACCAACACGTAGTTTTAAATAAACAGCACAAAATGAATTACCCTCGTGATAATTCATTTTTCTCAATTTTCCTCAAAAATGAATTTCAATTGATTTTATTCAAAATAACGGCCATTTTGCTCATTTTCAACCATTTTCGTCTTAAAAAATTGCAATTTAATCGATGAAAAATCATGCGGATTTCAAAAAATGTCATATCATTGAAAAGCCCATTAAATTCTGCATAAAATAACGCCATCAAACATGGGTGTCGCCGATCTGATTTAAAAGTTCTGACGCTTCAAAGTTCAAGAGTCAACCTTTCGGACTACATTTGTGGTGTACCTTGTCAAGTTGTAATTTTAACAAGAAATTAATAAGCTCAAGACGAAAAATTGCAGTTTTGGGCGAACTACTCGGTGAATTTTTATAATTTTGGTGTCGTTTGGTCGGGGTGAATTTTCTCTACCACACCAATACCTTCGAAAATAAATTTTGGAAAATTTCATTGAAAAAAACTGCTATTTTCCTCATTTTCAACCATTTTCGTCTTGAAAAATTGCAATTTAAGCGATGAAAAATTATGCGGATTTCAAAAAATATCATATCATTGGAAAGCTGACGAAATTCTGGACATAATGACGCTATAAAATGTTGGGCTCGTCGATATAGTTTAAAAGTTCTGACGCGTCAAAGTTCAAAATAGCACAAAATCACCTTTCTCAACTCGCAAAAACGCCACTTTCTCGATGAAAAACAATGCGGATTTGAAAAAACTTCATATCATTGGAAAGAGGATAACTTTCTGCACAAAATGATGCCATCAAACATGGGGGTCCCCGATCTGCTTCGAAAGTTCCAACGCCTCAAAGTTCAAGAGTCAACCTCCGGACTACATTTGCGGTGTACCTTGTCAAGTTGTAATTTTAACAAGAAATTAATAGGCTCAAGACGAAAAATTGCAGTTATGGGCGAACTATTCGGTGGATTTTTCTGATTTTAGTATCGTTGTGTTGTGCTGAATTTTTTCTACCATACTGTATCCTCAAAAAAAAAAATTTTGATAATTTTATTCAATATAACTGCTATTTTGCTCATTTTCAACCATTTTCGTCTTGAAAAATTGCAATTTAAGCGATGAAAAATTATGCGGATTTCAAAAAATATCATATCATTGGAAAGCTTATGAAATTCTGGACATAATGACGCGATAAAATGTTATGCTTGTCGATCTAGTTTAAAAGTTCTGAAGCGTCAAAGTTCAAAATGGTCCAAATTCGCCTTTTTCGAGTCGTAAAAATGCGATTTTAGCGATGAAAAACTATGAGGATTTCAAAAAATTTTATATGATTGGAAAGAGGATAAATTTCTGCACAAAATGATGCCATAAAACATGTGGGTCCCCGATCTGCTTCGAAAGCTCTAACGCCTTAAAGTTCAAGAGGCAACCTCCGGACTACATTTGCGGTGTACCTGTTCAAGTAGTAATTTTAGCTAGAAATAGCCGGCTTTCAAGACGAAAAATTGCAGTTTCGAGCCAACTACTCGGTGAATTTTTCCAATTTTGGTATCATTATGTTGCGCTACATTTTTTCTACCACACTATATCATCAGAAATAAATTTTGGTCAATTTTGTTCAAAATAATGGCCATTTTGCTCATTTTCAACCATTTTTGTCTCGTAAAAATGCTTTTTTCTAGATGAAAAATTATGAGGATTTCAAAAAATTACATACCGTTGGAAAGCGCATAAAAATCTGCACAAAATAACGCAATGAAATGTCGGGGTTGTCGATCTAGTTTTAAAGTTCTAACGCTTCAAAGTTCAAAATAGCCCAAAATCAGCTTTTTCAACTCATAAATATTCAATTTTAGCGATGAAAAACTATGCGGATTTCAAAAAATTTCATATCGTTGGAAAGAGGATAAATTTCTGCAAAAAATCATGCCATAAAATCATAGGGTTCTCGATATGGTTTAAAAGTTGTAGCTCATCAAAGTTTAAAATACGTGTACAACTGTGATTCAAATAGACACTCACTCTTCTGGGAATAATATTAAAAAATAATGATTCGTATTTTCTAAATTACCCTTTAAATGCAATGAAAAGTAATATGAATATAAATAACCGTCTTAAACAGAGTATTACATACCAGGATCATGTTAGTATTTCACCTCCGCATGAAAATAAAACCATCTTTTTTTATTTAATAGGAACGGAAGGACTTGTATATGTATTGAATTTGAAATAACCGGTTTTACGGTAAAATACGCGGTCTACACGCGGTGTACCTACGTAGTCCGATAAGGTTGCTTTTATGGAGGCGCCTTCCCTATGATCTGACGGATTCGATCATATTCACCACATTCGTTATCACTGTTTACAAATTTTTAAAGTTTCCGCAGTAATCCGCTAGGTAGCGTAAACTCCAACTTCACTACAACTCCTCTTTGAAACAGTGGGAGTACTCCCTTCATAGGAGTGTAGCTCCACATTACAACATATACTTATTGCTCTTACTCCAAGCATTACTCCTCAAAAAAAGCTCACTCATTGCACTTCTCACTCCGACTCCTACTCCACTCTTGCAACACTGGTGCAGAGGTATTTGTTTATAAATTGATCAATCATTATCAATGCGCAGTAGGGTTGATCTGGAAAAGTCATTGTGGTCTTCAATTTCGCTGAAATTGAATTCTGTTGGAGATTTTCAATTGAAATTACCCTAGAAAAATTTTCTACTCCCCACGTGCCACTTCGTTAGAACGGTCCCCCCCCTCCAGTAGGGTCATTTTGGGAAAAACACTGGTGAAATGACGAATCGAATGGCGTCATTGGTTTTTTGATTTGACCCCCGCTAACCCCTGCAACAAGTGTTTGAAAAGTCGCTAATCGACTTTTTTTTGCTGTTTTAATTTAAAATTCACTTACGAACATTTCCGAAATTACACTAAATTTTCAGTGAGCACAGAGGTATTTTAATGAACCAAAATGTGCAGAATTTCATCCTCTATCAAAAGATTTTTTATTGAAAGCGCCAGAGTTTACCATTCAAAACTTATTAAAGCTCAAAATTGTAAAAAGTAGGAAGACGTAGTAAAAATATTACATCTGGCCCGGTAGTACTCACCAAAAGAATATGCTGAATATGCAATCAATATCATCAGTAAAACAGATGAGTTTCGCATCATCTTTGTATTTATTGAATTAGAGATGATCTGAAAAAAGAATCCGTTTATATGAGATGGATCTGTCCTGTGTTCCTAGAGAAAAAGAAGAAATGATCACGTAGGTACATGTGTAGGTACGCGTAAGTTTTTTAACTATACCTAGAGAAGTATTTACAACTTGAATACCTATTGCTGTTTTCAACTTTCAGTCATGAGCAGGGCTCGGATATTCTTTCCCTAAAAAACCCAAAATATGCGCTTAAATATTCCCTAAAAAATGCCAAAACATGCTCTAATAAGTAAAAATATTCCCTAACGATATGGGCATTGTTTTACAGGGGAAATCAATTCCTATCAATTCCTATACGACTTCACTAATATTTTTGTGTAATACCAAGAATTCACAAACAAAAACGCAAAACAGAATGTTTTAAAATCACGAAAAGATATTTCTAATTCCATTATTAAAGGATACTAAAAACACTAAAGAAATACATTACACGCAAAATTATTTATTGATAAAGAAATACCGAACGTTTCAGCAAAACTTGTTGCCTTCATCAGCGGCGAATGGAAACTGAAAACATGAAATGCGAGAGAAGAGTAAAAATAGATAAAACTACATACAGTGCAAATAATACATGAATGGACTAGATAGAAACGAATACAGAGTAATCAATGAGCCTAACCTATAACTAGACGATAAATCTCGTTAAAGCTTGCTGAATCTGTTCTGAAATTTATTGCGTTTTTTTGTTGGTTAATAAAAATGCATTCAAGAATGCGTCATTTTAAAGTATTTTTTTCAAAGGTCAGAATTTTAACATTATCAAAGTCGAACATGTGACCCGTAGATGCAGAATGTTGCGAAAGGGCAGTGGTGGTTTTTGATGTTCTTATGTCATATTTGTGCCTATGTATACGATTGGCTAAATAGGTACCAGTTTCTCCAATATACACACCATCACACTGGTTACATGGAATAGAATACACTAAATTACTGCACTTAAATTTATCGTTCTTATCCTTAAACCTGGAGTAGAATTTCATGTTTCATAATGATATCAAGGCTCAATTTTTCGAAATTTTAAAATTCAACAATTTTCCTAAAACTACAGCCAAAAAAATTTTCAAATTGCAGCCCTATGTATTGAGGGAGAATGATACTACTGTTGAGAATGTTAGTAGTAGACCTAGTATTAAATATGTATCTATTCCCTATACTGGATTGTATTATGAACGTATCAAACTTATTGTCAACTCTGAAACCAACAAAATTGCTGCCAAAAGCCACAATAATAATAAAACGAAATTCTACTCCAGGCTTAAGGATAAGAACGATAAATTTAAGTGCAGTAATTTAGTGTATTCTATTCAATGTAACCAGTGTGATGGTGTGTATATTGGAGAAACTGGTACCTATTTAGCCAATCGAATATATAGGTACAAATATGACATAAGAACATCAAAAACCACCACTGCCCTTTCGCAACATTCTGCATCTACGGGTCACACAGTCGACTTCGATAATGTTAAAATTCTGACCTTTGAAAAAAATACTTTAAAATGACGCATTCTTGAATGCATTTTTATTAACCAACAAAAAAACGCAATAAATTTCAGAACAGATTTAGCAAGCTTTAACGAGATTTATCGTCTAGTTATAGGTTAGGCTCATTGATTACTCTGTATTCGTTTCTATCTAGTCCATTCATGTATTATTTGCACTGTACGTAGTTTTATCTATTTTTACTCTTCTCTTGCATTTCATGTTTTCAGTTTCCATTCGCCACTGATGAAGGCAACAAGTTTTGCCGAAACGTTTGGTATTTCTTTATCAATAAATAATTTTGCTTGTAATGTATTTCTTTAGTGTTTTTAGTATTCATACTCAATATCAAACACGCGTAATAATTCCTCTTCTTGTATAATTATTAAAGGAATAAAAAATGAACAAAAAAAATAAGTAGGGACAAGTGCGCTATTGCTAGTTTCACAAATTTTTCGGGGAAAAAATGAAAAATACCTAGCCAAATACTAATATGATGCAAAAACTTGAAATTGAGCAAAAGATTCTCTAAAAACCCTTAAAAAGGTAGAATATGCTCTAAAAACACAAAATATTCCCTAAAAAATGCCTAAATATGCTTTTATATGCTTTTATGGTGAAATATGCCAAAATATGCTCTAACAAATTAGGCTCATTTGAAATTTCATGAATCGTGGAGATAATTGAAAAATTCCCTATCCCCTATGCATACAAAAAATATGCTCCAGCATAAAAATCCGAGCCCTGGTCATGAGAGTTGCATGAGGTTGAACACAACACAACAGATCTTCTATTTAAAAATATTTACAAAATCGCGATATTGCTGCCAGCATTCGAGTGAATTTATGGTCAAGTTACCAAGTGGAAATTATTGATGGTAGGTAGTCCTACCAATAATCCCTACTAGATACATGTACGTAGCTTGACCAAAAATTCAATCTGTGGTCAATGGTGGCAGCAATATCGCGAATTTTGGAATTACCCCAGCTTTGCGATTCTCCACTTTACCATTACCTAACATAACATAACATGATAAAAAAAAAAGTATAAGCAACCATGGTCTGCAACTCTCATAACCTAAATTTCAGCTGCCCAAATTCGTCCGATGTTTGGCGAACGTTTGAGAAACCAAAATTGACCATGTGCCTGAAGTTACTCTCTAAATTTGAAGCAGTCAATTTTCACTGATTAGCAGTCACGACATTTCGCCTTTTTAAAAGCAGTAGTTTATTACTGCAAAACAGTAAAAAATCTACTGAATTAGTCAGTAAAAAATCATTTTGACTGACTTATTCAGTAGATTATCTACTGTTTTGCAGTCAAAAACTATTGTTTTTAAAAGGGAAAAATGTCGTGACTGCTAAGCAGTGAAATTTGACTGTTTCAAAAGAGAGTACCTTGCAAAATAATCTTCGCCTTGGTAAATCGGAAGGCGAAGTTACATTGTGCAAGTAACTATGCACGAAAATGACTGGATTCTGGGTATGGCATTTAAGCACACCCAAGTATATACCAGATCGTCAACCAATACATACCTTCGCGTAATGCGAACCTACTCTCTAAATTTGAAACAGTGAAATTTCACTGCTTAGTAGTCACGACATTTTGCCTTTTTAAAAGCTGTATTTTTTTGCTGCAAAACAGTGAAAAATCTACTGAATTGGTCAGTAAAAAATCATTTTGACCGACCAATTCAGTAGATTTTCTACTGTTTTGCAGTAAAAAACTACTGCTTTTAAAAAGGCAAAATGTCGTGACTGCTAAGCAGTGAAATTTTACTGTATCAAAATTAGAGAGTAGGTTTTATAGAAATTTTCATTGTAAAGAGGTAAGGGGGAGCGTGTAAATTCAGGATATAGCCATTTCTACCGAAATTCACTTTTTGACCAATACTATACAAAGATGAATGCGGCGAAGGGGGTGATGCTATGTTGCAGTATACTCCGAGACGAACTTACCGTGAAATTTTTAGAAATTTTCTATACATAGGAGGGGAAAGGGGGCATTTTAAGTGTAAAAGATACCAATTTTAAGAGGGGAAAAAATCGTTTAGAAGGGTACCGTGATGGTGGTGAGGCTGTATTCTTCATAATGATCGGAATTTTGATCGCCACAAAGCAACGTGATTGCAATCGTTTCAAAATCACGAAAATGACTGAATTCTCGATATGGCGTTTTAAGCACACCCAAGTACCAGACCGTCAACTCACACATATTTCAAGTTTTATTGAAAGTTTCATAAGGAAGAGGCCAAGAGGGAAGGGGGGAGCGTGTAAAGTTAGGATATTGCCCATTTCTAGCGAAATTCATTTTTTGATCAATACGAAGAAGGGTGCAGTGACGGTGGTGATGCTATGTTGTAGCATACCTACTCCGCGAAGAACTTACCATGCAATTTTCAGAAATTTTCTGTGTTGGAGAGGAGAAGGGGGACGTTTCAAGTTGAAAAATAACAATTTTTAGGGGAAACAATTATTTTGGACCAATACGAAGACGAGTGCGAGGAAGGTGGTGGTGGTGGTGGTACGTTGTAGTATACCCAGAGACGAACTTACTGTGCAATTTTCAGAAATTTTCTATGTTGGAGAGGAGAAGGGGGACGTAAGAGAAGTGCGGCGAAGGTGGCGACTGTAGGTACGTTGCAGTATGCCCAGAGACGAACGCACCGTAAAATTTTTGAGAAAAAATGAAAATACATTTGTGAAAGGGGGAAGGAGCATGTGTGTGTTAAAAAGGAAAAAAACACATTAACTAACGATCGATTTATTTTCACCACTTTATTTTGAAACGATTGCAATCACGTTGCTTTGTGGCGATCAAAATTCCGATCATTATCGTATGAAGAATACAGCCTCACCACCATCGCGGTACCCTTCTTAGTAGGTATTGGTCAAAAACGATTTTTTTCCTCTTAAAATTGCTATCTTTACACTTAAAATGCCCCCTTTTCCTTCCTATGTATAGAAAATTTCTGAAAATTGCACAATAAGTTCATCTCTGAATATAAGGTGGATAAGGGAGAGATGCCGCATGGGGAGAGATGGCGCACCTTCAATACTTATCTCCGCTGGTAATTCACCGAAAAAATTTAAAAAAATCAAAAAAATTTATCTGGTTTAGAATGTTTTAATTTTTAATTTTTTACTATATTCTTAGGCGCAGCATCTTTCAGTCATGTGTTTTAGTGCTTTATTTCAGGTGCGGCATCTCTCCCCCATAGTGTACTTATGTGTTTTACCTGCGGCATCTCTCCTCAATTTTTTTTTTGAGGAGAGATGCCGTATTTTTTTGAAAATGAAAATACTCAAAAAATATGGCCCCAAAAAAAATTTCCTCATAATCTACCAAAGTACTCATGGATACATTTTGATTGATCTAATCACCATTTCCTGAAGTTGATTGGAAAAAAAATTAATCGAGATCAAAAAACAGTGCGGCATCTCTCCCATAACCACCTTACTACAACGTACATACCTATAGTTGCCACTTCGCCGTACTCATCTTCGTATTGGTCAAAAATGATTTTCAAAATGGCTGTTTTTGAACTTTAAACGCCCCCTCTCCCCTCCTATACTAAGAAAATTTCTAAAAATTGCACGGTAGGTTCCTCTCAGAGTATACTACAACGTACCACCACCACTTTTGCCGCACTCATCTTCGTATTGGTCAAAAAGTGAATTTCGTTAGAAATGGCTATATCCTGACTTTAAACGCTCTCCCTTCCCTCTTTCCAATGAAAATTTCTATAAAACCTACTCTCTAATTTTGAAACAGGCGCGAATAATTAACTATGGCAGCAAAACATCAAATTGTGTTCTACACTGTACCTGTTTAAGGAGTTTATCCACATTTAATCAGATTTCCAGGCGGATACCTCGAGCGTGTTTTTGATCAACAAATTTTTGATGATGGATGAGTGGAAAATGTTCTTTAATAAAATGCACTTGAGGGTCCGCCTTGGAATCTGCTCAAATGCGAATAAACTTCGTTAAACAGGTTGAAAATAAGACACAACTCGATTTTTAGCTGCCCACGTAACTATTCATGCCTTTTGGAGCGAATTCAAAATTGTAAATTAATTGAAAATTGAGCGAGAGGCTCCAGAATGGCTTGAAAAAATTCGTTTTGTCTTTTTTTGCAAGAAATTGAAAAATGTATCATGCCATAAAGATTTGTTTGAAAAATAAAAAAAAAAAAAATAAAAAAAAACTTGAAAGCATTAAGCATTAATTATTATTAGAGCAACCAATAAGTAAAAAGCAAATGAAGAGTGATATTCCAAAACTCGCTTTGTCCATTTTCACAACTTTTCAGGAGAGAGGAAAAACAGTTTCCCTTTAAACGGGTAAATTGGCTTTTTAGGCGAGTTTAGCACTTTATTTGGGTGGATTTATGATGTAGGAGTGTAGGTATACATTTCATCCACTAAATACAGCTGAAAAAAATTTCAATAAAAATGGACAAAGCACGTTTTGGAACATTATTTTTTTTTAAATTTTTAGTGAATTGGGTATTTAGGTGAGTTTAACACCTCATTTTGGTAGGTTGATGATGTAGGAATCTGAGTTAATACTTCATCTACCAGGTACCACTGAAAACCCAACTTTGATAAAAATGGACAAAGCGAGTTTTGGAATATCACTCTTCAAATGTAAAAACTCTCTTGAAATCAGAAAATAGCAGATGCAGATGGCTTGTTTTAATTGAATTTTCGCAAAAATAATAACTTACCGAGATATGAAATTCAGTCCTTAAAAACACTGCAACACAGATTTAGAAAAAGTTGACGCGATGTAGAAATATCTACTTGAAAAGACGATGTTATTTATAGGTATGTAAAAAGAGACATGAAAAGAGTGATGATGCGCGACGTGTTTTTCATCTTTGGGAATGTGGTGGACTAGTAACTGATTTGTCCTTGTCCATGTGTGACATGCAACAGTTGTTCTTTACGACTTTAACCAGGCAAGTGATGGTCGCCAGCATTGTGCATTATAACAATGAATAGTATGACAACGATGAAGTTGACCTTTTTGCTTTTTTGTTTTTTTTTTCTTCTTCGGTACCGCAGTCCCAAGCGTGTGCGGGCAGTATATTAAAGAATATTGGTGGCCCAATTATTAACTTCACCGTGACCATACCCATAGGGCATTTACAAAATTGCTGCATACCTCTCTGCCTTGCATGTGAGAGTGCATACAAACGTGAAGCTGTACTAATGCACATACAATTTCATGTAAAAATGCAATTGTTTCGATTATTCGCGGGTTCGGGTGAACTATTATATGGTCTCGAATTAAAGACGATGAAATTCCCTATCGATTAATGTTAAATTTTCATAATTTCGCGTAAAATTAATGATTTAATGAATACTTCTATTTACCGATTTTTCTTGCTACTCTCTAAATTTAAAGCAGTCAAATTTCACTGCTTAGCAGTCACGACATTTTGCCTTTTTAAAGCAGTAGTTTTTTTTACTGCAAAACAGTGAAAAATTACTGAATTGGTCAGTCAAAATGATTTTTTACTGACCAATTCAGTAATTTTTCACTGTTTTGCAGTAAAAAAAAACTACTGCTTTAAAAAGGCAAAATGTCGTGACTGCTAAGCAGTGAAATTGACTGTTTCAAATTTAGAGAGTAGGTATATAAGTATGTCAATTTTAAACTAAAAATACTCGAAATTTTCAGTGGACACATATGTGTTTTATCAATTCAAAATGTTCGTAAATTTGTAATTTTATCCTCTTTAAGATGGAGTTTTACCGAAAGTTCTACCATTCACCGTTCAAAAGTTTTTGAAGTTTTAAGTTACGAAAACAAGCTACAAGCAGTAGGTTTTGAACTTTGAACTAAAATTACTCAAAATTTTCAGTGGACACGTGGCTATTTTAATACAGCAAAATGTTCGTAATTTTATCCTCTTTAAGACGGTTGTTTAACGAAAGTTCTAACTTTCACCGTTCAAAAGTTCTTGAAGATCAAAGTTGTGGAAAGTAGTTTCAGATCAACATTAAGTAACTGATAACAGTGATATGATACGTGATAGCACAATTATGACTACTTTCCGCAACTTTGATCTTTCAGAACTTTCGAACGGTATAAAGGTTAGAACTCTCGGTAAACACCCATCTTAAAGAGGAGATCTATCCGACGAAAATCGATGAAATTTGAAATATAGATACTATGAAGCAATTAGAAAAAAATGTCGGATGGGATTTTTAATTCCTTGAATAGTTTTGGAATTATCAATGATTGAAAAGTGTTCAAATTTCGTTCATTTTCAATTTCAAATTCTGCGAAAAATACTCAATCAAATGAAAATCGCTTCCGACATTTTCTTTTAATTGTTTCAAAGTACCTATATATATTTCAAATTTCATCTAATTCTGTTCAGTAGATCTCCAGATCTGAAGATGCATGCTGATAAGCAAGGTTTACACGCTGCCAGTTTATTCAATTCAAACCACCGCAAGTAACTTGATTTTTTAATTAATTAACAGATTATTCATTCTATTTCATGATGAAAAATAATAAATACAAGTAAATTTATTTGATCAGAGATGATCAAGTACTTAAAAGTGAATGTACTTGAATTGACTTGAATTAAGTAAACTTGCAACGTGTGAATCTTAGTCAAGGATTCTGCCTGCTGCTTATGCAATAAAGTATGCGGAATCGGCCCTTAAATCGTTAATTTTACGCGAAATGGTAATAATTTAACATCAATCGATAGGGAATTTCATCGTCTTTAATTTGAGACCATTATAATAATTCACCCGAACTCGCGAATAATCGAAAAAATTGTATTTTTACATGAAAAATTGTATGTGTTCACATTATTGTCCTAGGAAAATAATAAACATTCATTAGGTGGCCGCACTGCTCGAGTGCTCGAATCCTATTGTTTGGGATGACGCGGAAGGTGACAAAGTCCGATTATTACCAGGAAAAAATTGATGGTATAATTGTGTATATATTTATTTATGCATGTATTGAATAAAATACATTACACACACAAGTTCAAAAAATGTGGGTGATTATTGAACTTGGTATGTAATACACTATTACAGATGTCAACTACAAGAAAATAAAATGAAAAATTTTTTTTTCGTTATTTGGTTCTAGTTCTAGTCCTGTTCTAGTTCTCCGTTCTACTGAAAATTTATGATTTTCACCCGAAGCACATACATAATGCTCGTCACAGCCAATCAACCAACTCACAGTCCACAGTGTAGTTACATACAGTGACGTCGCGAAGGGGGGCGTAGGGGGCGAGTCGCCCCCCAGTCAAAAATTCAGTCGTCCAAGTCGTCCTATTCGTCTCAGTCGTCCAAGTCGACTCCGTGTCGTCGGAATTCGTCGGCAAAACCGTTTATTTGCCGAATAAATCACTAATCTATTTTCAAAATTGGTATTTTTTCAAAATCTTTTGCCCTCGCTTCGCTCGGGCTAATTTGTTGTTTTCTGTCTCACAAATTATTCATAATTGTACTTACTTGGAAAGTATTTTTGTTCAAAGTTTTAAAAATGTCAGTGGTGGAAAAACTGACTTTTCGCATCAA
Organism: Planococcus citri; assembly: GCF_950023065.1. Classification (NCBI taxonomy): domain Eukaryota; kingdom Metazoa; phylum Arthropoda; class Insecta; order Hemiptera; family Pseudococcidae; genus Planococcus; species Planococcus citri. The sequence goes on from NC_088679.1 coordinate 52,964,297, forward strand.
AATTACTGCTGTTTTGCTTCTTGAAAGTGTGAAACTATAAATTTTGAAAATCTTTTGCCCTCGCTTCGCTCGGCCAATTTGATTCCCTTCTTTTCACTTGGGTCAGAAAAACTGAATTGTTACATTAAAATTGATGTTTTTCTACTTTTCAAATCACAAATTTTCCAAAACTGTTGCCCTCGCTTCGCTCGGGCCATTCAAATTGAACATGTTAGGAAATCTGAAAATTAAACAGAAAAATTCAAAATTGCAGAAATACTCAAATACTCAACGCGTATGAAAAATGCAAGTTTTTCATTTTTTTAAGAACAGAACCAAGCTTTGGGTCAATTAAGTCCTCTTCTACAGAGTTACAATATCGAAAAAATTATGATATGTAAATTTGAAAATTGTTGAGATCCGAAAAACCGAATTTTTTCATTAAAATTTTTGTTGTTTTCTACTGTTTGAATCACGAATTTTCCAAAGCTTTTGCCCTCGCTTTTCTCGGGCCAATAATAATCCTACTTTTACAAAATGTTAAGAAATACTTTTGAAAATTATTACCGTAATCAGAAAAATTCAAAATTGCAGAAATACCTAGGTACTCATAAATATAATACTCAAAGCGTAAGAAAAATGCAAGTTTTTCAATTTTAAGAACAGAAGCAAGCGTTGGGTCATTGGGTCAATTTGATTCTCTTCTACAGAGTTACAATATCAAGAAAATTATGATTGAATTTGAAAATTTTTGGGATCCGAAAAACCGAATTTTCTCAATAAAATTGTTGATGTTTTCTACTGTTCAAATCACAAATTTTCCAAAGCTTTTGCCGTCGCTTTGCTCGGGCTATTCATGATCCTGCTTTTACAAATGTTAAGAATGTAAAAATGAAACTGAAACATTCCAAAAATACTCATAATACTCGAAGCGTATGAAAAATACAATTTTTTCACTTTTTCGGAACAAAACCATTAAGTACTTGGATTTTACCACAGTGCTCAGCACGTTAAAATTTTGTTTATTGGGGCAAAATTACAATTTTTTGTCGGCAAAAGGACGATGCACCGATCCTCTCAAATAGCATAACTTGTCTTTTCTTCGCCCTCCCCCCCTCCGGTGACAGATTTTTTTCTGTGCAGCCCTGATTTTCCATATTTCAGTCGTCCTACATCAATACTTCGGTCGTCCAATTCGTGTACTCGCCCCCACCCCTAGAGAACCCCATTCGCGACGTCACTGGTTACATTATTTCCTATTCCTTCTACATACATAAAGCTCTTTACTTCTACATACAAGCAATGTCTCAGTGTCAACAGAAGCACACACTTTCACGATCGAGGCTCTAGTATGATGTATGATAGTACCTAGATATTTTCATTCCTTGATCGAAACAAGCACGCCTCCGTTTTAGTCGTATTTTTAATTAAAATGTAAAATTTTATTCTTACAATCAGAACAATTTAGCGAAAAATGAAAAAACTGTATTTTTGTGTTAATTTTTGTAATAAGCTGTGATTGTTTTGGAAGCTGAAACTAATTTTTAAACGAATCAAGTTTCTATCCTCCTGTTGAATTGATGCTGTTGGTAGGTAGTGACATAATTAAGTTGTTGAAGGCAATACGAGCCAGCCAAGAGGGCATTATGAATGCATTTCGTTGGAGCTAGCGCATCCACTGTTTTCCCCCTACAAAATCAATATTTTCATTCGTTGTGGAATATTTGGACATAAAATTTATGAACTTCGTTAATGTAGTGTTCTTCCTCTCTTTCCCCTGAAAAATTTTAGAATTGAAGATTAGATGGGTACTTGAAGCTAGTTAAAAAAGGATTGTGTGAAAAAAAATCAAGTTTGGATTTTTTTCCTGTTGACCAATGTCGGACTATCCGGAAAAAGGAAAAGCTACAATTTTTAGCTGATGTATATGTGACCCGCTCTGACAAAACCGACCATTTCGACAAAATTTCAAAAAATGTTTTTTTCTCAAAAATCTGATCTTTCAACCCTTAAAACTCATTTTAAACATCATTATTTTGGACACTTTTTTTTTGTCGAAACGGTCGGTTTTGTCAGAGCGGGTCACATATGTATTTGCCATCATGTTATTTCACCTTTTAAGAATTTTTTTTTGTCTAGAAAAGGTAAGGAGCTGGATTTATTTTTTCAAAAAATGATGAAGGTTGTTGATAACAGAACTTCTAAAGTAGCTACTTTTTTTTACTTGTTGAGCTTCAGTTTTCAACTTGACCAAGTTGTTAAAATAATAATGAGATAATTCTAGTTCAACTTACCTAAAATTTGGATACGCGAGCCTATATTTATTGCAATTAACATAAACTTATTCTTATTTAGGCTCCAGTTAGGCTAATGTTTCTGCAAAGATTCAACAAGAGTTGCATTATTTCGTGCCGTGTATTGTATTCTGCATAATCTAAAGAATTTGTGTTCCGGCGGTTGATGAAAAAAAAAAAAAGATTGCAATGGATTGGGATTTTTGATCTACGTGCAAAAGTTCTAAAAATTAAATTTAAATTTTAGGAAATTAAAAAACAAAAATTAAAAATAAAATTGAACAAGTATGAAAATTAAGTTAGAAAAAATGAACATAACTTACATGAAATTGAACAAAATTTAAACTTGAAATTATAATAAAACAGAAAATACTTGAATAAGTAGGTACACTCTGTAGGTAAAAATTACAATAAAAATTGAACCAAACCAGAAACAATAAATTATTAAATAAAAAAATTGAATGAAGATCGAATTAAATTTAAGAATGGAAATTGATTCAGAATAAAAGTTAAGTCTAGCAAATTCTTAAGAATTAGATTGAACAAAAATTGAAAAAATTAAATCACACAAATTAATGAAAATTAAATCGAATTTGAAAAAATAATAATTAATGAGTTGATGTAACCATTAAAGTAGGTATGATGGATGAAAACAAAATGAAAATGAAACGAAAGAACTGAATAAGGTAAATTAAATTTAATCTAAAAATGAAAATGTAATCGAATCAAGTTTTTATTTTCTGATTTAGGTACTTTATTTAATTCTAACTCATCTTTTTCATTTTATTTACATTTATTTTATTTCTTTTCTTACTTTAGGAATTGGACACTTGTTTACTTAATCGTTTTTTTGATATTTTAAATTAAATTAAATTTAGTTGAAATATTCATCGATTCCTAATACTGAACCTAATCTTAATTCCAATTCAACTTATGGAGCTATTTTCAAAGGCTATGAAAAGGTGTGTGCATCCGTTATCGTTTGCATGTTCACGTTATGGAGTCAAGTCCTACTTCTAGCTGCATAAATTTTACACGATCGTAGGGATTTTTATTCATACTTGAAGGTGCATAGCAGCGGCAATTTACTTATTTAATAATACACATTCCTATATTGGTATATTAACAATGAAAGTTTAAATGTACCCGTCACGTTTTTTTCCCTTCATACGGGTTATTTCCTAAACACGAAATATTTGTAGGTACCTAATTAACATTTCATTACTTTTCTGAATGAAAACGTTTCATTTTTTTTCCTTTTTACTTTCTCACCGTATTTACTATTGATGTGTAATTGTGTACCTGTTATTCAAGCGATACCATTTGACCGTATTTGAAGAAATAATATACAATTGAAATGTATGCTAATTTTTTTCCGCTTATAATAATCAAATTAATGTGTAATATTTATCGTGTGTATTTAATATACTCATTTACCCAGGCACCTTATAAAAGAGATGAAGCGTGTGTTTTTTTTTTCAATGTGCGTTTTAAAAGCTGCAGTTTGAGAGTTTCTGATGCAAATATGTTTTGCGGAAATTCATGTCTGCTGGGGTATCCTTGATCATGAATATAAATAATGCGAACTGATGAAAAAGAATAGAAAACAGATACCTATACGTATTTTTCAAGTTTATTCGCATACTTATTTATTTTCCCTTAATTATTTAGAAATCGAAGAGTATTTCATACTTTATGGGTATAAAGTTTGCTTAGCTTAATAAGTATTTCTGATACTGTTATTTTATTTTTTTTCAACATTTATGTGTTTGGAAAAGAATGACTGCATTCAACATAAACCGTTTCTGAAGTTATCTGAAACATTTTCACAAATATTTACTTGTTTTGAATACCACTTATATATGAATAAATAAATAAAAAACCAAGTGCTCATGCATGATAATGAATAGGTGCTCGTATATTAATTTATGTAAGTAATGAAATATTGTATAAGAAATACATAATACAGGTAGGCGGAAATTATAATCAATATCAGGTTCATCTATACATAAATACCTATCCTTAATGTTCAAATCCACATTATTGAGATTTTGTATTTTAAAAAAATGTAGATATTGAGCTATGTACCTATTCAATTTTTTTTTTGCAAAAAATACCAAAAAATGAAGTAGGAACTCCCCATTCTCTATACAAAGTTGATAGCAATTCACTGCAACAATGAAATTGAATTATATTACAATATCAACTAGCAAGAATTCATATTTTCATTGTAGCCTACAAATCTATGGAAGAATTGTTGGAAATTAAAACTTATTTATGTTTACAAAATAAATAATACTACCTATACAAGTACATATTTTTAATCAAACTGAAGTAATTTCCTTTTAAAATATCTATTAGAATTAAGTTCAATGCAGGGCACCATCTAATTGACACCCTGATACATTCATAAATTACATAACAGCTCCATAAGCCCGCATAACAGACGACATCACACATACTCGTACACCTGAAAACCCACTGAAATTTAGAAGGAAAAAAAACACACTGCAGTATAATTTACAAATATTATGCATTCGACTTCGAGCAAAATGTTGAGAAAATACGATTATTTAAGATTATTAGATACGTATTCTACTTAGGTACTCAATACACGAATACATCAGGTACTTAGACCTACCTACTGTGAGAGCGTGTGAGTTTCGTTTTCATAGAACTGATTTTACTCTCGTTTACCTACCGCACTGGAGATTACATTAAAACGAATACTGCAACTCGTTTGTAGGTTTAATTCAAACTATAGTAATTTGTCGGCACTTCAAAGCTCATTACGAGACATAAAACAATAGACTATGTTCATTACAAACGAAGATTCATGTCTCGGTGACAATGGCACTGTAACTACAAGTGGTCCACAATTTGTTCGCTAGGCCAGCTTTAATAATGTTTAAATGCCTCTGCGGGATTGTGTAACTCTGCTTAGTCTATTGGTCATTTACGCGATGCAGGATTTGTTTAATGTAGGTAATCATAATAAAATACTTTCTGCTTTAATGTTCTTCGAATGTAAGTACACAGTAAAACTGTTTGCTTGTAATTTGCTACCGGCATATGTGGTGACATCGATGACTTATTTTTCCATGGTGGTTAGATAAAGCTCGGGTCAAAGGTTCGACTTAATGAACCTATACCAACATATTTGATATAATCGGGTTATAAAGATAATCCAAGCTGTGAACTCTCGTCTCGTCGTCTTGTTTCCTCTTAGTTTGTTTTTTAAATTTATTTATTTATTTATTTATTTATTTACTCATTTTTTGTTTTGGAGAGATTATATAATCACACTTGGACATAAGGTAATTTCTTAAAAAAAAATGAAAGATTATTTTAAAATGCAATTTTAATTTTAATTTCGAGATGAATCTACCTGGTTACTTTTATGCAGGCAATTTTAATGCCAGTTTTAAATTAAATGCAATTTTTGCTGTTTAATTAAATTTTTTTGAAGTTGGCTACTTGCCTAAGCTGAAAAAATGTATGGATAATTTTTTTTTGCAGGTGAAAAGGTCACGTTTATTTTAAAAAGACGAGCAGTTACCTACTTATTTGTAGTACAAAAATTTACGCCATTCTCTTCCTAGTCCCTTCACTTTTCATCGATAACACGAATTCTACACTAAGTAATATTCTGTGTAATCATATGTAAATCAAATCTTACTGGACACGAGACCATTGCCTAAGCTGTAGGTATATGCTTCGATTTGATGTGCTCATACTTAGTAAATGCTTATAATAAATAATGAAAAAAAAAAAAAAAAAAAAAAAAAAAACGTGAAATTTACTCACAGAAAAAAATCTTGCACATCCAGCTCCATGCACATAGAATTTCATCAAAATCGACACAACTTCCTTATATAAATAACTAATAAGTAATCATTCATTTCATTTTTCTTACCTCGGATGCATGCGTTTAATGAATCGATCATCTCGCAACATGAATGCGCAGTCATATTTAGGCAAAACATTATCCTTAAAAGTACCTATAATATAAAGTATTAAGGTATGCAACACGAAAATAAATTTCGCAAATTTATTTAACCTTTAACACGCTCGTATAAATCATATTCATCTAAAGGCGTGAACTTCCTTTTATAAAGCATTATTCGCACCATTTAGTATAACAATTATATTCACTTCTTAGTGCAATTATATAAGGTATGGTGTGGTATAAGTAAGTATAAGTATTCACATCTAAGGAAGTACGAATACGGAAACGAATGAAATTCCTACATAAATACTTTACGTTTATGTTAAAATATGGGACAATAAAAAAAAAAAAAGAAGAAAAACAGAAGAAAAAAACGCGACGTGTCCATCTCTTAGAACGAAACAAATGAACGAATTTTGCAAGTATGTAACGGTTTTAATTAAAACTCCGAAATGCGTTTCTATATACAGTATAACAAAGTATTGTTAAATCGTACGTTAAATTAAAGCGGTAGGAACAAGCGAAAATATTTTTTTTCCGAAGACATATTATTTAATTGAAAGATCACGTGCGAGAGTTTTCTTTACTATACCTACATATATGTACTTTACCTCTGCAACTATGAAATCAAGTGCGGATATCCTGCGGTAAAATCGTGTGTAGAAGTACCGTACCTGTACTTATTTTTATAATGAGTGACAACATAACGACAGATTTATTACACACCTTATCACCCATCGATAGAAAAAAATCTTTCAATTTTCAACTAAATTCAATTTCAATCGTTAAGTTGCATGAAGTATGTAGGTATATGTGTGAAGATAGGCGTGTGTAGTAAATTTTTATGACATTGCAAAATGCGAGCGAAATGCACTCGCACCTGCTTATCACCTTAATGTAGGTACTCAACTTCAACCTATATGTACAAATGGTTTATGGCACTTTCTTAAAACACTAGAGTAATGGAACTCATTATCGTCTCGGAAATGCCATTTGAAAAATTTCCAACACGATGCATGATGGGTTTGAAAGAACAAAATTTTGCAAAGACGTATTCTCGCCATTAATGTGGGGTTTTTTGAGCCTCTTATCCAGTTGGAAAAATGGAAGGAATTGTTTTTTGTTGGTCAGAATCCTTTTAAAATGATACATTTAAAATAAAAAACTATTCAGCCTCTCGGCTCTCAACAACATTTCTTAATTTACTTTCGAATTTTTATAAATTATTGGAGGCTCCATACAAGAGGACCAATACCTCTTGTTCGGAGGTCCTAGGGAGGTGCCTTCTCGAGAATAAAAGAGAGTCATGTAAAACACTAAAATAGCTCAAAGAACCGGGGAACGTGTTTTTTTTCACGGAGGGATTATTCTGAAGAATTCCAAAAAATTACAATTACACCAAATTGACCTAGAAAGCTGAAGTTTGGCATGCATATGAAATTGAAGCTCCCAAATCGATATAGTAGGCAGGTGGCAGGTAGGTAGGTTGGTAGGTAGGTAGGTTGGTAGGTATGTAGGTAGGTTGGTAGGTACAGGGTGGACAGAAATATCGGGTACCCCTAAAAAAGTTTTCTGCTAAATACTTCGGTTGGTCACAGTGAATGATAATAATGGTAGCACATGATTGGTTGTTAGACTGGAGAGATAACATTTCACCAATCATATGCATCTATTTCACGTTGCCAACCTATATTTTCAATGAAAAACTTTCTTAGGGGTACCCGATATTTCTGTCCACCCTGTAGGTAGGTTGGTAGGTAGGTAGGTAGGTAGGTAGGTAAGTAGGTAGGAGGGTACTATAGATGTCTGATTTTTTAGTGACATTTGAATTTTTGTACTACTTTTTCGAAATAAATTAGGTACATAACATACTTACTTAGGCTACCTCGTTTTTTCCAAATTAGGTAAAGACAATTATTCGTAGGTAACCTGCAATTGCTCGACGATTTTGTAACAATTTCTTGATTTTGAAAAATTTTTCCAATAATAACCCATCTATAGATTTGCAATCAATTTTCTGACGAGTTTTTGAACCAAATTTCAAATAGATTTTCAGAAAATCTTGAGATTACCGTCTGATTTGAACTTTTTAAGGTGCATAATTCGCATAGATTAATTCATAAAAAATAATCGTCGACTTGGCAGTTGACACTGAGATGAGGGATGGAAGAGTCTTTACATAACAATGCATTTCTCTTGAAAATGAGCAATATTGCCAACTGTTAATTAGGAAATTTAAACATTTTTAATTTTTACTCTTGGGGAGTCGAAGGTTGCATAATGCACCAAATATGAGGACAATTTACCCGAACGTTTTCAAGTTGCAAATTATGACAAAATTCAACTGCAGCATAAATCGTAAAATATACTCACCGGCAATTTATAATATGTAACGTATAATAATTTGTCTACGAGTTATCTTTTGACATAATGAATACAACAATGTATAGTAGGTTGGTGGGTGTGTGCCTGTGCACTTACCTGCTTACTGAATTGTAGTCTCACGATAACAAATTAGAACTCTTTGCGCTTCAGTTGACCACGCCACAATTCTTCACGGTACTCATGTATAAGGTACCTCTACCTATCTCTAGTCAACATTAAAAAGTTGAAAATATTTTACATATTGTCCGGTGGTTTTCAGGCGTTTGAAGAAAATTACCATTAGCTAACGTGAAATTCTGGCATAGGTAACTAATTTTCCTATAACCAACTTTTGAAAAAATTCTATACCTTATTATAAAATATTAATTATGCGAGAATGTCGATGGATTTAATAGTAGGCTAATGGTATTCTATTTTTTTTCTTCTTTATTTTTTTGCGAACTTCCTACAACTTCAGACGGAGATATCAGATATGTTTATGTCATTTGATTATAATGAAAACATAATGTAGGTTTTAGTCCACACGTCTAGATCAGTGTAATAGGTATTAATTTTAATCTTAAACCTTCATAATTTTCTAATATCAAATATGCTAGGTTACGATGAACCACAAGTTTTATACAAATATTTCAATTTTTAATTGGATATGTAATGCTTTTAATTGGTTACCTGCTGTTGTGACGAGGAAACAGAAAATAGGTATTATAGTTGTTAGAGTTGAGGATGAAAGGTTAGGTACTCATTATTAAAAATAATACCAATAATAAATTGAAGTGCAGCCTGATCAAATTAAGCTGAATCCTCTTGTAGGTAGATGAATCTGATCTACATAGAATTATAAGTAGGTAGATAGAAAATATTCACTAGCTAGTGAAATAGTTGCATACCTAATTTATACGCGAAAAAATTTCGCATTTCCTTATGAAGGAGTATAAATTTATTGTACAGTCGGGTCTGCATATTTATATTTATGCACTAAATTGCAAACCACCATTACGATGCCAGCTTTCGAATCAGTCAAAGTCATCTTCTCATCAGGATTCGATGAAAAAAAATCAATGGGTACCTAAACCTATGTATGTACCTATCCTAACCCATCTGTCACGGTATGCTCATAACGGATTATTCATATTATTAGCATATTAAAAAATCACCGAATAAATTCGAAAGGTTAATATAAGTATTTTGTAGTACGAGTAATACCTACGCTACGTGCAATTTGCTGGCGAATAATTCCGTTTAGCATGTTGTAATGAAACTCATAAAAGTAACGTACCTACGTAAAAGTAATTTCCTTTTTTAATAGATACCGGAACCGCTTCGACTCATCTCTCGAACATGATTGATCTTATAGCCAGTTAATATACGTACATATGGTACGTAGACATACACTTACTTATGTATTATTGATTAATCTATTAGGTATCTGTAAGAAGAGGACCTGTTTTGTACACAGCATCGGACCGTCGGACCAGCAGACCAGAATCATGACGTCATATATTTTAAGACCCAGGTGTAAAGGAATGTGATGTACTGGTATATGTAAGCTAGCTGCAGGTACCATATCATCCAAATAGTCACGCCATCGCTGGTGAAATGGAAGATACCTACACCCTAATATAATGGAATAATTACTTCTACCTGTAAAAATTGATGTTGAAATTCTGTAGCGTATAAATTCATGTACGACGATTCGTAAAAAAATTTCCTCTCGAGTCTGTTCGAGTGTTTGGTGTTTAGTCTTGCGGTAGAAATGGTAGCATAATTCACCGGTTTAATTTTTCACCTTATAGGTAGCTCATTTTTCATATTTTTACAGCGTGTTCTTATTCTAGCAAATATGCAGGTAGGTAGAATCTTTATTCGCGTGTACGTACAGTAGTTTGACGTAATATTAATATTCGTTTTGAAATAGACGATTATAAAAGAACCAGTTGTTTCGCAGAGACAAGCGAATGGACGTAACGGAAGAGACAAATTGCGAGCTAATTGTTACTATCGATAGATAGATGGGTATCATTCTGTTGTTATACGACTAATCTAGGTACATAAATGTTGCATCGATGAAATATATATCTCGATCTCGAATTCGATGTACCCGTATCAAGGTTTTATTCCTTAGGTAGCAACATCCAGAATGAGAAGTAATTTTCGTAATTTCGTATTGTATTTCGTTTTATTCTCTGTTACCATTATGTAATGGGAACGTCATTAAAAGGGTGGTTTATGCGCCGAAAATCGTATTAATGACACTTCATCTGGATAAAAAGAAAAGTTACACCATACCTAGGAAAAGTAGTTATGTACTTATACAATATGCACCTATAACTCAGAAGGTTAGAAGGTTTAAATAGGGTCAATAACTTTCAACCGCGTGGAATAGTTCAACGAGGTTATTGATTCGTGGATAGGATGCTTGAAAAATCGTAAAAGTTTTGGAATTTTTATTATAAGATATAGGATAGGTAAGTATTTTAACAAAGAGTATAATTATAAAGGGCGAATCGATCACCCCTCCCCCACGCCCAAAAAAAGGCGGAAAATTTTGACCAAATTCAGTGTAGATTTTTATTATAAGTTGAAAGTCAGTCAGACATTTTTTGTAGGACATAAATAAGTCCTTCAAAGAGGGGGAAATTTTGAAAAAATCGTGATTTTTTTTGTCCCAGACCCTACCCAACTTTTTTTTTAGGAAAATGGTACAGGCCCAAAAAATAGTAATTTGATTTGAGATTCTGCATCGATTTTGGCTATTGCCATCCAAATCCAAAATCGACCATTTTTGGGTAGGTACCTAATCGTGTTTTAAAAATTTCATCTTTAGGTAATTTTCAAAAATCTGGCTATTTTTTGTCCCCCGATAATTTCTCGCAATTTCTTCGAAAGTAGGTATAAGTAAACAAGATGTGTAATTTTTTTTTCAGAACTAGATACAATTCCACCCGAGCACTCATTCAACCATTCAAGCTGTTAGAATCCCCTCCCTCATCCTTCCCCCCATGGAATCGGTTAAAAGACCAAATGTTCCTAGTTGTGGTCTGCCCCAGCACATATTTCTTTTTTCAATACCGTTTTTATAACGAAAATATGCATTTTATCCAAAAAAAGTGGTAGGTATACAAAGTTGTTCTAGATGAAATTTTGGGCATTTTGACGCTATCGGTTGACCTCAAAACATTGATTAAATGACCTCACAGGGGGTTCAAAGTCAGTCCCCAATATTAACACCATCGCCGTGGGCATTTTATAGCCAGGGCGAAGAAATAACCACGACGAGGACAAAGAAGGTGTAGAAAATGTTAAAAGATGTTAGGAAATATTGTCTGATGAATTTTCATGTAGATATGTACATAATTTACTATACTTACTACTTTGTTATCAAATATGTTTTCTTTGCTATCAAGTCAAAATATCAGTTATAAAAGCAAAAAAAATGCATCACGACCATGGAAATTTTTACACTGATGTCCCAAAATTTTTGAACCCCGTCCCTCTCCCTGGGGGACTCTAATTGAGGCCAGTATCAGAAATGGGGTTAGGGGCATGTATGTATTTTATAATTTCAATTTGAAAATTTTGGAAAAAATGTTTTGTTTTTTTTTGTTTTTTAATATAATATTGAAATATGCCACTTTTTTGAGATTACCCCTCTTCAAATATTTCGCATTATTTATGCTAAATCATCGAAAGATAATAATTTCTGAAACTGCGGAGAAATATTTTGAAGCACAGTTGTGCCAATTTTTCCATCATCATTAAGTACCGATTTTCAAAAAAATCAAGAACAATAGCCAAAGGCAAAAACTTATCTTTATGTTTTTTGAAATTGCCATAATGATAAAAAAATTGGCACCACTGCGTTCCAAAATATTTCCTTAGTTTCAGAACTGATATCTTTCGATGTTCTGGCATAATTGATGCAAAATATTTGCGAAGAAAAAATTTTCAAAACACGAATTTACTAAGAAATAAACTACCTATTTGTAAATTATCAACCACTCAGTGGACACTAAAATTTGTCTTGAATTTTTATGGTAATGGCCAAGGATGACGTAAAATTTTAAATACAAATAGGTAGAAGATACCTACTATCTTTTGGAACTGCATCATTTCAAGTTGGGCAGGGGCTAGAGTAAAAATCACGATTTTTTGAAAATTGCCTCTATTTGACGAGCCATATTTCCCCGCTAAGTTCATTATTTCTGAAGTTCTCCAATGAATTTGTTCAAAATCCTTCGACATTTTTTTTTCGGGATCTACCCAACAAACGCTGTCTACCAACCTATATCTACCTATCTATGTACTATGCTTTTTTATTTCCATTTGAATGGTTCTTAAGAAAATCCTGATTAAAAAGGAGGAAAAACACCAAATTTTGTATTGAGAGAACAAATTGCACCCTCGGTTGAGAAATAAAAAATAAAAATCGATCATTACGTTTTTGCCACCGTTCAATGATTTGATTGCTAACACACAATGTAGAACTTTTCAAACACACGGTAGCTCATAATATGAATGGACATCAGGTCATCAAAATTGCTACACACCAAGATACGCGGAAAAAAGCAACATAATACTCGTATGTTATCGGTACCAGCTATTATAAAGGTGCTTATAGAGTTATTACCTATAGTTTTCGAATGACCAAGTTTTAAAATTTATGGACGAATATATAAGATAGGTGCGAAACTGGGACAATTGTATCATAAAATCGGATGGAGATAAATGAATTTGAAAATGGTACGAATTTTTAAACGTATACTATAGTGTCACTTCCGAGTTCACATGTGCATGACTCCTCGGACAGCACCAACACCAGACCAGCCGTAAAACGTTTTATTAGGTGCTTGAAGATGTAATCGAATTGTACAATACTAATTGGCGAGAAATTGAATTTATCCGTAATTATAAAATATTCGCTTAGCGTCGATTATTGCATCATCATTGACCATAAAATTTAATACGGCGCTTCTCTTCCTAAACCCAACTTCCGGATATTGATTCGTATATTAGGTACCATAACTCGTGAGAATAAACAAATGACTAAGATGACGAGACAACCGATAAAAGAAGAAAATGTGAGATACTGATTTTCTACGCGAAGCTGTATATCTTTGGCAGGTGAGTACGTGCTTCAAAACATAATCTAATTAGAATTTACACGGCAATAAAAAAACGTTCGGTTTCAGGTTCCATCCGTTTGTCTGATAATCAATGTAAGTACTCGTACACGCAGTATACAGGGTGTCCCGTTGAAATGAGCAATTCAATGTAATGTACTTTGCAGTGAAGTATATTTGAAGGGGCAGCAGTTTTCGAAGAGTCGAAAAAGCTCATTTTCGTGTTCAGCTCGGTTGAATTTAGGGAGGTACCTACTTAAAGCAAAGAAAAACTCTGCATGGATTTTTTTAATTGATAGCTCGATCTAATTTTTTTTGAGCAAAAAACTTGAAGTGGCGTTGAGTAAAGTAACACCATGTGATAAAATTAGGTACCTATCTACAAAGAATTATGCACTAATACTTTCAAAGAAAATTGTTATTTTCAGAAATTTTTCAGCCATTGCCAGGGTTTTAATTTTTAGACAACAAAAATCAAAAGAGCATCCAAAGGAGCATCCAAAAGAGCATCCAAAAGTACCACTTCATTATGGGCTATAAATTAGATTTTCGGAGAATTTTTGAAAAATTAAAATTTGGGAACCCAATGTTTTATGAAAAACTATAAATTTAATCAAATTGAAGTAGAAAGCCAAAATTTTGGTTTTGTCCATTTTTTATTCTCAAGATTGATTAGTGGTGATTTCGAGCTCTTCTGTACAATATTCCAACAGATTTTTGAACTCTACAAGTTTTAGAAAAATTGACATGAAAAGAGTCGAATGAAATTTAGAATCTTCCAATTCGGATAAGTACATATATTTTATTTATGACTTTTTTGATCGATGTAGGAACAAATTCACAGTTTGTTTCTGCTTATTAAACTACCTACAAAACATTCTCCAGCATTTTTTTCTTTTTTTTTTCAAGTTGCCGTTTACAAAATACTTACCTATATGAAAAATAAAAATTTGATGCATGCTTCATTTTTGACCAGGAAGCCCTTTTGAGCTACTCCAAAACTTCCAAATTTCAGTTTTTATATTGACTCCTTCAAATTAAACGAAAAATTTTCCATTTTTTCAAAAATAATTTCCAAAGAAAACCTTGAATTTGAACCGGTACAAACAGTTTTTGAAAATTCGTGCTTAAATTAGTCGAAAAAGTCAAACAATTGAATAATTTGATCTCAATTGAAAAATCCAAAAATTAGCAGGAATCAGCACCAATCAATTGGAGAGGTTGAGAATAGAACATGAACAAAAGGTCAGCTTTCTATCTTGATACTGTAATTTCATAAGATTTTAAAATTTTCAAGGAAACATACCAAATTTTAGTTTTTAAAAATCTAAAAATGAATTTCAGCACCAAAAATTTGTCCTCGTTGTGTAGTTTTGAATGTTCTTTCAATTTCACTGTTTTAGCCCTACTGAGGTAAAGTACGTGAAAAAAATTATTCTTTCCGGAAAGGGATACCTAGTTAAACTTTGAGTTATAAGCGCCTCAAAAAGAATTTCATCCCTTTTTTACTTCGTGGGTGAGAACGATTTAAAAAGTTTACTTTTGAAGTAGATCTATGATAATTTAAGAGAAAAAAATTAGCTCTATTAGGGCTCTAAAATTTATTGGAGAATTGTGTAACAGGGTCTACAAACGTAAGTACATTTTCAGTTGTCGTTTTTTTCTTGGACTTAAAATCACCTCAAATTGATTTTTGAAAAAGCAAATACCCATACCTAACAGTTTTATTTTATTTTTCGAAATGATCCATAAAATCTCGCAGTGAGATCAAATTAGATCGTGATTTTTTCAGACATTCAAATGTGCACCAAAAGTCAATAGGTACTCATAGTTTTCATATCTCGTTCGACTCGGTGAACCGTCTGTAATGTACCTCTACCTACCTATTCCTTAAAAACTTTTCCCCATTTTTTGAAAAAAAAAAAAAAAAAACTAGAAGATTTGAAGTTTTAAATAATATGTTTAATTCTGAAGTTTTCAAATTGAGTATTCCCATGCTGTACTTTTACCCCCTTCCCTTCCTCCAAAAAAAACTCAATTACACGACTAAGTACATAGAATTTTTCAAAAAGTTCGTCCAATTTTTTTTAGTATTTCGAGGCTTATCTACAATTTCAATTTGTGTTTAATCAAAAAGGTACTATATAGATTTTGAACTTCAATTTGTCTTTGAAAAATGAAAACTAGCAAACAATTTAATTGAGCAATTACTTTTTTCAAACCGTTTTTTTTTTAAGTAAATTTATTTTTATCAAGTTATTAATATGTATTTCAATTAGGTACTTTGCTTCGGTTTCAAAACTAATGTTTTGCTTGACCAAGCAACCAAAAAGTTTGAAGTTCAATTTTTTTGTAAAAAAAATGTTAGGTCATATATTGTATTTTTGTCACAAAGTGGACCATAAAACATCGGGAAAATTTAAGAACCTATGACTGGAAAATTCAATTCCAAAAGGGTGAATGGTACATATGATTTTTTTGAAATTTATCGGAACATTTTGAATTTTTATAGGCAAAGTCGATACGAAAATCTCCTTTTTTTGGTATGAAAATTTGGGGGAAAAATTGGAAAAATTGTGTTGTTACCTTCTTTATTTTAAACTAGGCTTTTGTGGATATTTTCAACCTTTTCGAAGTGAGTGGTAGAATTGGTTATGAAAATGCTCCCATGAAAAACTTGATTAAAAAAATCAAATTCCGAAAAATTCACTTTCGTGAGTAGGTCAGCCAGTGGAACAGCCCCAAAAATGCACTTTATTTTGTAATTATTTAGTTTAATTCTTCCAAATTTTTGATTGTTGACTATTTTTTTTTCTGTGTGAAATGTCAGATTTCCAATTGCTGGCCAAAATCAAAAGAAAATCCAGCGTTACTTGTACTAGAAACCTTTACTAATTACGTGCCAAATTTCTACCAGTTGGTCCAGGAATCAGGAAACACCCAAGTGATAAGAGTGAAAATCCTATTTTCCGAGGCGATATCTTTCATAGGATAAATAGATTGTAATGAATCCTCCACCGTCACAAAAAGAACACTGAAAACAAATGAACAATTTTTTAAAAATTCACTCACCTAGGTAGTCCAGCCACTTTGTATTGCTACAGCCTTTGGTGAACAATTCATGGCTATGGAACCACAAACCAAATTTTATATGCAATAATGTAATGGTCTTTAGTAAAATTTGATCCTTTGACTATGATTATTCACAAACCTACAAACCATCCACTGAAATACGAGTTCGCATAAAGTTCTCTTGTTAGATACTGTCAATTGCCCCGATTTCAGGCAACGGAAGTAATTTTTCTAAAAATGGTCATTCTACCAATCAAGATTCAGGAAGTACATACATGAAGATGTTTCATGGGACACCCTGTATCACATGTAAGTAGATAGATATTATGCATATTGCATTCATAGGTAAAGGTAAAGTAAGATAAGGTATGTACCTTATAGGAAAGGTACTCGCATATGATATACGCTTATCAGTCACACGTATCGAGAAGATCGGTTATATACCGGTAGGTCGTCTTAACGACATTAGACATAACGTGCATTAACATACTTGACCTTCCACATAAAGAATATAAACAGGATTATATGTATACAAAATTACGTGCTAGGTATCTGGAAAATAATTATAGGTACGTATGTATCTTTTTTTTTTCGTCTTCTCGTTCGTTTTTTAAACTGGTATTTTCCTGTACGTAGGTTAGGTACGGAGAGCGGTATGACTTGACTCTGTTTACGATAGAAAGTAAAAAGACCTTAAACGAAGAAAGGATGCTACGATGACCATTCGACCACCATCCCGAAGGCAAACGACTGTCTGCGTTCGCGTTGGTATTCCGGCAGTACATGCAGTGTAACTTTCTCCGGATCAGTACCAACGTAACGGTCGAAATATATCCCGAGTCTTATGATGCTGCACGCACTACACTGTTGTTAATCCGAAACACGTTCGTAATTTCAATCATCCGTCTGTTGTATTGTCTAAAAGAGTACCTACCTTTATACCTTACCTTTTGCTTTCTAGCTTATAATCTAACATAAAACACCGGTACATATGCGCTTTTTGTCGAATGCCAGCGACTTTGGCACTGTGCTGCGCTGCACCACCGTCGACAAATACTCCAGATCGTGTGTGCGAATCGTGACCAATGGCTGGTCGTACAGCGTGTACCCTTCTGAGCGCTCACAGCTCGAGCCTTTTATTCATCGTGCAAACGAGATCGAGATTTATTTAAGATTTCTAATTATGGTTAATCATTAACGATCTAAATCCACGTTCAAATTAGCGGAATTTTTCATTCCCAAAGATAGGTAGGTAGAGGTACCTACGAGCAAACTGTCTGCATTCGATTGCGATTGACCACTGCTCGTGTTTCGTAAAAATTCCGATATTCGCTCGTTACCTATAGTCATATGCCATGTCCGAACAATAAAATTACCTGGTACCTAGTCTCGTACTGCTGTAGATGTACGATTCTCACAATATTTCTTAAACGGCGTCGCGCCGCCGGTCATCGCTATTAAAATTAGGTAAATATTACGCTTCATTGAACAGCAGCTTACCAATTGCACCATAATTCTTTGTACATCATCGCGGCCAATTGATGAATGATTATTTGATCGAGTAATATCCGTGTCTTTTTATAGTACCCACAATATTTTAGCTACACACAATTCGCGCCAACATCTTTGCTCGCCTCTCTTGGTACACAATCGACAGACGCTATATACGTCGCTCATTTTTTAAGTGATTTCTAATATAGCTTGAATAATGCATATTTCAACCGGTGGCTTTAGTATACCTACCTACAAACACACATAGGTACATAAAGAATATAGCATCATTTTTTAAGTATTTATTTTGCATTCGAATTTCTTCGCAATATCTATCTACGACAAACGCGAAACTTACATAATGCGTAGGCCTACGCTAACATGATTTATAAATCAACAAAATGCTAAATAAAATCGCTATTTGATCGAAAATATTTGTTAGGTAACACGACGAAGATGGCGGTAAACAGACGAATAGCCCTACATTCTCCGACGCAATCGAATCGATGATTCAACAAATAACAATGGGTCACCTTCTTTTCGACGTTTTCTCAACCTTGCCAACATGTTTGTGGAGAGATTTTGACATTGCCGATTAGTAGAGATTATTCTGAATAGGTAAGTGAGAAATTTGCTCCAGATTTTTGGAAGTCGGAATTTCTTCGTTAACGCTTCAAAAAAGCCAATGTGGTTTATTTTTGAACAGATTTTTTTTAAATCCTGAACCATCCCTACGAGGTAATCGTCTACTAAGTCAAAGGTGAAAATGTGTTTACAAATTGGAATCTGATAATTTTCAAGTCGATCCTAAGCCTTCAACAAGATATGGATTTCCATCGTTAAATTTTCAAAATCTTACGGAAAATGCGGAAATTAATTCTGAACAAATGGCCATAGTTTTCATCTAATTTCAAGATGTTCAACCTACGAATTTTTATAAAAATTCAAATCTTTTCAGAAAAAATTGGAATAACACGTGAGAAGTCCCAATAGGAAGTTGTTGGAAGAGTGATGGATTCTCAATTTTCATGCTGGATTTAAACTACCTAATAGGGAGGTATCATAACTAACAAAACAATTTTTAAACCATACGGAAAAAAATTGAAAGTGCTTTCAAAAAATATTCCTACCATCAGGTCAAGAGCTAAATTTCATTCAAAGTACGTACTGATTTTTTTTTGAAAATTTTTCAAAAATATTTGTGCCATTTTTACTTTCCGATCAGCGCGCAGCGATGTAAGGGAAGTATTGTAATCGACCGGTTTTTCGATTTCGAGTTTTTTACGGAATTACACGTTTCAAGGTCCAAAAAGACTTTTGAGACTATTTTGAGCGTGATGTTCCGTGTGTGTGTGTGTGTGTGTGTGTGTGTGTGTCAGAGTACTGCACGGTTAAGTTAAAATAGCCGGATAACCGCCGGAGCTATCGGCTAATTTAACTACAGGTTACAAACTGCAGTTACTTTTGTCGGCGCGCGCAACCAGCGGTAAGTTAGGTTAATAACCATACGTTAACCGCATTCGGTTCTCTGGTGTCTCAACAATACATTTTGGTGACTCATCAAACAGATAAGACAGAATCGAACATTACATTTCCGATAAGAGCGCGGTATAATCGCAGGTAGTTTAGTCATTTTAACTACAAAATTATCCGCATAGGCTAACGCTAATATAACTGCTTTTGGATGAGTTATATTTGGTAGCTTACCGCACACGACACGCGACTAACGCAGATAACTTTTAACTATACCGTGCAGGACTCTGGTGTGTGTATGTGCATATGTATGTGCACAAAAGTTTGTGAACACGATTGCAGATGCCCTAATTGAGATATTATGTTGAAACTTGCACCTGATAACAGGTCCCATTGAAGGATGTCATAATAAGCTTTTCAGCTTCGTATGTAAAATCAGAAAAAAATTACGAGCATTTTGACGCGAAAACTCATGGCGTTCCCTATTCAATGGTACGTCAGTGACGTCACAGAAAACCAGTTGTTATCCTTAGCGTAATGAACGCGAAGGCGCGCTCCAGATGTTACCTTTTTCATGTATACAACGAATAAGTGTACATAAACGGCTAGGTTTTTGTACCAAGTGCTTCCCAACGTTCGGAAAGTTTTGTGATGCTTGCATCACGGTTTATTTATTTAAAAAATCAGAATTTGTTGAAATGGTCGTGAAAACAGAAAATATGTAAGGTACCTGCCGACCCTAATTTTGACCTACTAAATCGATTGATTATTTCGAGTCTTCGGTGGATTTTTGTATTTTCCAGTTTTGAAAAAATGTTTGTAAGAAGGTACATCTACATATGTACTAAATTGAAATTCAGTACCTATACACTCATAATTTGGAGGTTGCACAACGGCTCAAGATCACCCCAATCACTTTCTTTTCAAAATAAACGCACTGAAAATTAGTTTACAATTTGATAGAAATAAGCAAAAAGACGACAAACCCTAATTTTAGCACTTTTTATGACAATTTTTCCCAAATTGGAAATTCCAAAAATCAACTGAAACCTCCCATATTCATCAATCGATTCGTAAGGTTCAAAATAAGGCAAAATCCAAATTCATTAAATTATGTGTAGGTAAGTATAGCTAAAAATGATTCAGATTCAAATTTTTAAAAATTTGCGAAAATCAAAAAAATAAAATTTAATACTTGAAGTTTTGTTTGGTGGCATTTTTTGGACGCATTTTCGACTTAGGTACCTATTTTAAATTCGCTCGGAAAATTTTTTGTTGGTCGAAGAATAGGGTGGGATTTTTTTTGTTTTTAAATGGTGGGGAGATTCAATAACAAGTTGTAGGGGAGTTCAAAGGTCACACAATGGTTGCCAAGATAAATTTCCAAAAATCCCTAATTTCGGAAAAAATCTCAGCTTTTACTAAAATTCCCCAATTTTTTTTTTAAACGTCATAAAGCCTTAGGGCCATGTTCAATAGACGTTACTTAGGAGTCAACTGGCTAAGTGGTGAATTTTTATTCAATTTTTCTCGTATCCGAAAAAATGGTCATTTTTTAAAAATAGGTAAATCGATACTTCGGAGTCCAATCTCTCAATTTATTAATAAAATTTTTTTCAAAAATCCAATCACGCCTGGGAAAATTGCTTCAAAATTCATCACTTATAGCTAAGTGATCTTTAAGTAACGTCTATGAATAAGGCCTAAAACACGTGAAAGGTGAAAATATCTGGCCATCCCCTTCCCCTCAGCGATTTTGATTCGGAAAATCGCCTTAACACGTTGGGGTTGAATGATAATTCAAAATTCCTCAACAAATGAAGAGAAAATTTGTTTTTGAATATGAGAAAATTCGAACTCATAGTGCAACGATATCTCAAATTCTCTAAGATAAAACTTGAAACTTTTCATTTTCACATAGTTTGGATTGAAAATTTCGTATAAAAATGACAAAAAACCCCAAAAAGTCATGAAATTCTTGAAAAAAATTCCTGAATTTTCCCAGGTGTCGAAAAATCCTACATTCCAGGGATTAATCCCTGAGGTTGGCAACATTGAGACTGCAAAAAAGTCGGATTTTTGGCCTGAACAAAAAAAACGAGTTTTTTGAAATTTTTGTCAGTGATGATTGATCATAATTATTAGGTAGGTACATCCATTTGGAAGTGAGAAAACGTTTGGGAATCTTTTCACATTTCCAAAGGTTTTGCATGACTTACAAAAAGAATACGATTTTGAAGCTACTCAAAAGTTGTGTAAAATGACCTGAAAAAGTGAGAGAATTTCAAAAACGTACTTACCTACTTCTCGCTTTCAAGTTGATATAGGTAGAGGTACGCATTAATTGATCAGGGACTAATAATTTTAAAATTTGAAACTCTGGTAGAAAGATATTTCAAGACAAGATTTCAAGTCAGGGGTCCAAAATTATTGCTGCAGTCTTTTGAGAGGTTTTCTTGCAAGTCTTAATCAAATCTACCTTCCAAGTAAAAACGGTCCACCTTATGAGGAACCTTTTTTGTTTCATAAAAAACAAATATCAGCTACCTAGCCAAATATCTTACTCAGGAAGGTACCTATAACCTTTATCAATTTCCAGAAAGTAATAGCAATTTTTGGATTTTTGCTCATTTTCCTAGAGTAAAAAAATTAATTGAGAAAGGTGCGCGTACTAGTAGACGGTCTTACTTTATACCTACCTACCTGGACCAATTAAATGTACTTACTACTTCGGCTGTCTTTCAAATATTAAATTTGAAGAGTTACACACGTTTCCGCATCTGCGACATTAATGAATTCGTGTAATTGTATACCTTCTGTAGCTCTAGCTACCAGCCACCTATGCAATAAAATTACAAAAAGAATTCCAAGTGCAAATTTATTCTTTTTAAACGAAGATGTAGAGCAGATTAAGCTGAATTCATGGCAATGTGGCTTTTCTTCAGTATCATTGTAATCTATTTTACCATTGTTGCAAGTTCAACTATTCATAGTTGAAATTAAAATGAAATTTTTCTACATAGCTGCCGCAACCTATATATATAAAGAACGTTTTAGTTATTTAATAACTCGTGAAATTTGGTGTTAATTTAGTGGCTAACCATTTTTAAAATTTGACCGGAGTTAAATTTTAGTTATTATTCGTTATTTGTGACGGAGATGGTTAATGGACACGTAAATCATTAAAGTAAAATGAATTAAAAATCTTTAACCCGTTTTTTACTTCTCTTTCTGTATTAAACACTTTCACTATTTTTTATACCTTCTTAAAGCAGCACAGTACAAGGGTTGAACAAAAATTGCAATTCTATCCACTGCGATGAAGTTTTTCGCAAAAATAAGTATTTATGCTATACGAATTAGAGTACCTATGAAACTACCTATTTGTACAATGCTTCAATTATTCGTAATTTGCGAATATTTTTACAATCATGATATCCCTGGTCAAATGTAGGAAGTTGATAAAGTCATTTAAACGAATCTATTGTGATTTTCATATCTACGTCTAGTCAAGTAGACCTATATCTTATAAGTAGACATTTTACGTTATTTAACCTCTTACATATAGTTTACAAAAGAAATTTTCGGAATAAATAAAAAATTCAATTTTAACGGCCTACATTTCGATTTCAAGCTACCTTTAAAATTATAACTTATGTATAGTAATGCGTAAGATATACTTAGCGCTGATATATTTCTTCATCTCGCTTGTGCCTGCTGACCTGGAGAAAGGTTCACAGGTTGTTAATGACATCTCCTGGCGCCGTATCAGTGAACGTAGACGACAAGAATTAATATAATACGAACCAAGTTTATGCTCGTATTATACTAATTTATCTATTATATTATATTTGTCAGACTCTTCTAGATAGGCGTGACCACTGACCAGCACGGATGTGATATAATTTGTATAATTCTTTCATTTTTTTTTCTAACGTGAATATGATTATCTAGCACCCAATTTTATGATCTCAATTTATGCTATGGATATAACTTGACAATTTGTGTATTGTGGGTAGGTACCTACTCGTTTATTAAAATTTTAGAAACAGGTTTTGAAAAAAATTGTACAGGCATTTCAAGAAAGTACTGGTTACCTTCCATCATATCAAATCATGTCCTAGATTTTGACGAAAATTGGCGAGGAAGTTTACTTTCAGTGGTAGACTACCAAAAAATTTTGAGTCCCCAGATGGTACGTAAAGATCAAGGCAGGGATTCTCAAAGTAGGGTATCATTCTTGAAAACAAAAGTGTTTTTTTGCCATTTTAGGAGATTGTCCACATTATAAGATCAAATTGACCAAATTTACTTTCCTCGGTTTCATTTTTTCGAACAATGAATTTTCAAAATTTCATCAGAATGATCGCAAAAAAGACGTTTTTCTAGGTATTTCAATCAACAAAGTCCAAATCTGGCGATATTTCCCCCAATATAATTTTTTTTTGCAAACTCCCTTTCTGAGTTAATTCCCAGGATTTTTTTTCACTACAGCCTAATTTAGTCAACCGATACCTATCTACCTATAGGCATAAATTCTCCCAAAAATGAAAGAACATTTTTTTTATGCACGCTGAGCGGTGAGCTAATTAAGCTTCAAAATAATAGATTTTTTTCTTTTGTAAACTGGACAAACAACTGTAAGGTTAATAAGAGTATGAAAAATAGGTACCTCACAAATCAACAATTTTGGAAATAAAGTGCATTATTCGATTTTTGATGAAATTTTGAAAATCAAATTTGTGCTAAAAATGCAAAGAAATCAACATACATTATTTTCTGGGAAGATTGACAAGGTCATTTTTTTCATGAAAAGTCACTTTTGGTTACTTTTTTCATCATAGGTCACTATTGGTTACTTTTATTCCAAAAAGTCACTTTTTAAATTTTTTTTTTATTTTCTTAAGTACAAAAAATCGTTTTTTATCCAAATTATTTTTTTTACTCATTTTCAAAGGATTTTATGCGAATTTTCTTCAACAATTTCGTAAATTTTAAAATCGTTCTCACATTAAAAAAAAAAAAAAAAAAAAAACGGATTTTCCTTTGGGACTGGGGAGAACAAAGTGTAAGGTTTTCAGGATGAGATATGTATTATGTCGGTTCGTGATTTAAAAGGAATAGTATAGGTACCTACTGATTTCTTATTGAACGTTTTTTACTTTTGTTTTTCGATTTTCTGCTCTCCTGAATGCTGGAATGAAAAAAAACTGGTCACTTTTTTGGTTACTTTTTTCCCTACTGAAAGTCACAAAAGTCACTTTTTTTTAGAAAAATTTGGCTATACGATGCTTGCGGTAAAGGCAAGCAACCCAAAATATGCTCTCATTCGAGGTAAAATATTGAATATTTTATTTAATTACTTGGAGTGAAATATTGCCCAAAATATTTGAAAATATGCGAATTCAATATGGCCAATATGGGTATCGTTTTCCTTGTCTTGACCAACACTATACACAAAAATTACTATATCATTGAGTTATATGCAGATATTATATTTTCTGAAATATGTATGTACGAGATTATTCACAAAATAGAATAAATTGATCAAATGAAAATAGTATTCTACATATATAACCTCAAAAATCATTAAGTAAACGTTTCGAAAAACAGAATGTAGGTAGTAGGTACCTTATTTCAAAATTAATCAAAATTTTGCAAAAATTCCCAAAATTTTTGATGAACTGTGAAATATGTGGCAATTTTAGTTAATAATATTCAAACAGTAATCGAATTTGTGAAAATATGCATTAAAGCAAAATACTAGAAAATACCTATTCGAAATGAAGTTGGGCTTGTTTCTTGTTTGAAAGGGAATTTTCTGAAACGTAAAATAATTCTGTTTCATTTGTAATCGGAATAGATACCACAAAAAACTGTCGAAAAAATATACCTATAGGGCTGCCCTATATTGATGTGTAATCAGCCAAATGGGGCATTATTAACATACATAAATCGTGTTATGCGTACTAAAGTTGATTTTTGATCAATTAATATGCCACTTTCTGAAAATCTGGAATTTCCAACATATGGTTGAAGACTCCGAAACTGCTCAAAAGAGTTCGAAACCGTTTTCAATCGATTCAGGGACTAGAAATTAGGGAACATAACCAAATTTAGCTCTCTGGGACAATTTGATGAAGTTTTTTTTTGTATAGGTATTTGCATTTTTGCTCCACATTTGATTTTTAAAAGTTGGCCAAAAATCAAAAAATACTCTTTCGCGCCAAAAATTTTGGCTATTGATGTAATTCCGCATAATTTTTTCAAATTCTCTGGCAGCTTCTATTTGCGATGATACCTAAACGATCATTTTAGAGCCCATCATCACAATCCTACTCTTTTTCCCTCCCATGGGTAGAAGTGAAAAGTGGAATCAAAAAGAATTTATTTGCACTTTAGCTCCATCTTGAGCACTTTTTGATCAAATCTCTATTGTTGGGGGGGGTTTAACCGCTTTACACTCCCTGGGGGCCCTCCTTCGTCCTACACTCACGAGGGCACCACTAGAATTGGGGACTTAACAAGCCCAAGGTGGCTAAGGCTATATACGGTTGCCCAACTAAGTACCCCTACACCAAACACCTCAATGAAGAGCCAGTGGTACTGTTCACAGTGTATATTTAATGTAGGTGCACAACGGTCAGTCGTCTATACGCCTGACCAATACAATACTAGGTATTATTCTGCCTGAGCGTCTTATCTTAGGCAGAGCATTCAGCGACCATGCTACGCCTATAACAAAGATAAAACTGCACCAAGGCTATGAACATGAACTGCGGCTCCGGCTACCTCTGGCTGGAACTAATCCACCAGGGGGCACTGATCCAATCAGTGTAGCCGGAGCCTGGGCATAAATTCCCATCTAAGTATACGAGTAAAGCTTAGAGATGCATGGCTAAAAAACATCGATAAAAATTGATGTATCGATACCTCTTTTTGTAAACTCACACGAAAGTTCTCATTTACATGCTCTTACAATATCTTAGGCGATTGTATCTTCTTCATAGCACTTGATAGTTTCTATTTTAAAAACAAGGTATCGACTATTTGTTATACTATGTACCAACAATTCAAACTCTTTAGGTCATATAGTAATTAAGCTTAGGGTACCTATAGTACATGGGTTTTCTCAACACTTTATCACATAATGAACACCTAGCTTAATTAATCACCATAAATCTCACCTTTTAGAGTAGATGTACTCATAAAAACATAATTCCACTGTAACTTTTCGATGTACGTACCTGCTTACAATTAGTACATTTTTGTGGGTAGGTGAATACTTTGTTAGTACAACTACCACGAATACAAACACAATAATACGCAACCACACAATGGATATTTGAAAATGAACGTCTGCGCCGCGCGCTGCGTCACTTCAATTTGTATTAATTAATTAAACGTACGATTAACCAGATGCTGTGCCCACTGCTCAGTGCTCACGTATCGTGATGAAAGATGAATAACGACATAAAAACCTTCTGGGTATTTATCGCTGTGATAATCGCCGCGTGTGTAGGTCTAGGTACCATAATACATGTAACATGGAGCGTGATTTTCCACGCAATTAAAATAGTCGAAGAGGCAGGCGCAGGAGGCGGTCTTGATCTTAACATTGTACCTACACAAGACATGAACGGTAAATGAACCGATTAGCCGAACTAGATCTAATATTCAAAGAAAGTATATAAATTAGCGATCCCGCAAACTATATAGCCGTTACGGTATTACGCTTTCATCCTTATATATACGATATTTACCTTACGTTACACCAAAGACCTTGAACCAGACCTTGGGAATATGAAAGTGAAATTTTCCGAAAATTTTACAATACATGAGAATGTAGTATAGGTAGTAGGTACTTCCTATTTATAAATGCAAACTTGCAAAATTTTTACCGTTAAACTGTTTTTCTGCATGAAACTAATAAGCAGGTAATACCTAATTTCTCTCCAACGTATAAAAATATGATATTGACGTGCAAGAGTAGGTATTGATGATAGATGCATACGATGAGCTAGCTCCTAATTGCTATTACTTGCACAGTTTTACATACGTAACCAACACTCTGCCATCTACCTTCCTACAACAACCAGTCTCAGTCTGTTGTGAAATATTCCATCCCATGCAAAAGGTGTTTCGTTGGAATTGAATTGAAAAAGATGTGTAATTAGCTTTTTATTAAAAGATTAAGTGTAAATCAACTTATCAACTAGCGCAGCTCCTACTTTCATTCGCAACATCAAACAAACTAGAACTGGATTTTCAGTTTGTTTTTATCGGTGAAATTATACTTACTCGGGTACTGTCATTGGTGTAATCAAATCGATTTTCTTGTCCAGTCTTGTAATAAGCTATCGTATTATTTCTCAGATACTTCGGCATTCATAGGTAAGTGACTTATTGCCGAATAAGTTAATTGATTCAAACGAGCCATACAGCAGTCTGTATAGTCGAGAAATCGTTACCTATCTGAGTACCAATAATAATTTTCATTCACCGGCCAGTTCATGCAATAAAGCATGACCGTTCTTTTTCCTCAATGAATGAGATGACCCGATGAAAATGGCCACTGCTAACTGATAATTTATTTTCAATATCATCGAATGAAAAAATCAACAGAAGAGAGTCCAATCGTCCATACCTACCTAGTTCTTTTTCTGCAGATAAGTAAGAGAATAATATTGAAAAAATTGGACAATTTTGGCGAGTAGGTATTCACTTGAGAAAAAATTATATTTGTCACCTATTTTCATGAACATGAAAGATTGAAAAATTTTGTAAACATTTGTAAATATGGAAAAGTTCTGATTATTTCATAGGAAATAAACGAACGTACCTCAAACCTCAACTTTATGTAATCCTCTACCTATAATAAGATTTATTTTACCAAATAATCATTTTTTCATGACACGATTATGGCTTTAAAAAATTGATCAACATTTATATTGGATGAGAAACTTCGATTCATGTAACGGCATACGCACAAAATCCGACAGATTATGTATTTTTTTTATAACTTTACACGCGAGTAAACCTTAATCACAGTCGATTTTACAGTACTACGACTACCTATTAATTAACTTACAGAGAAGAAGAATCACCCGCGTTTTTTTCTTACATAATAAGCTATCTATTTCGAATTTTTGATTTTTCGATGAAACAATAATAAACCTATAATACCTACTACCTCTCTGTGTGAGAAAAAAACCAACAACAAAACCGGAATAATATTTCAGATGCCTATGTTGGACACTGGTAACTTTGTTAATTGTAATGAACCATAATGTAGACGTTTATTGATACGAAATAATCATTAAAATAAGATGTTACCTATAGAGAAATTTATTAACGTTGAAAGAAATATTAATATATTCAAATTGAAAATAGGACACACGAAAGTGTTCGCACATAATATATCTACGAACGGCATTTTTCGTCAATATAAGCTATTAATTTAATCATCCACCCCCTTCATAGTATAGCGAACGATAGTAGATAATATCAAAATATTTGAGAGATTGGAACATTATAAGGCGAAAAACATGTATAAAAGTAATTAGGAAATCATCAGCAGAATTCGTATCGTGTTAGAAAAACACGCAAAAATATGTAGATGCGCGAACACCTACATATTCAAATGAGTTGTTAATTATTTCGATATGTAGGACGTTCCGGCTTACGCCGAAGACATGTTTTCTAATTGGTAATTGACTCCTGTTCTATGGAAACTTGTTAATGTTTTTCTCTTTATCTTAGCAGCGAGCTTTTCCCAAATGATTTGTTGGGTTTGTTTCTGGTGTTTTGTAATACCTATACTGGTCGCATTCTTTTTTATTATTATTCATTCATACGTAATGGTGCAGAATTTTAATAATGTACGATCGAGTGACGAGTATTTGGGAACGGTTTGAATTGCGATGCTCGTGATTTTGGTGACTCATATTTTGGAGGAAATCTTGTAAAAACTCTTGAAACACGCGAAAGTTCTAGTTAGTGCCCATTCCATCGTGGGGTCTACAATAAACACGAGTGTGGGAAGGGGGTTTTTTGATGGGAAGAATTAAACGAGCGTTCCATAGTTTTTTTGAAACATTTGGGCCCTAAAATTACAAACAGATGATGGCTAGAATATGATCTGTGACAAAAATTTAAAATTCTCTCTAAGGAATCTTCACAATCGAACTGAAATTTAGCTCGCTATAAGAGCATGTCACCCAAACCTCGGAACCAAATATGGACCTGTTGAGGTTGTTTTTTTAGATTTCTTTAAGATGGTGGGAGCCTTTAGCAGAAGTTGATTTTTCTCCAGCAATTTCAAATCCCTCCAAAAGATGTCATAAGTAGGCTCGATTTGAGAATTACTTGAAAATGGGAAATTTTACGATTCACCTGCCCTAATTGATTCGGAATGTCGAACTTATTACGACTTGATTAAATTTTCAGCCATCAAAATTTTAATTAGCTACAAAGCCTTCTGGAGCATTTGAAACTTCCGAGGTAAAGGCAACTTTTGCTGGAGGCTCCAAATTGGTTCGAAAATGGTGACAATCAATTCAGAGGGTCACCTTTGAAGTTTAGGAGAAGTATGGAGTAATTTATGCAAAAATTCACGATTTTGGTTATTTTTTTTTTGAAGTTTAAAATTTTCAACTTGTGAACAAAAATACTTTTCAATCAGTCACCTTTAATTTACGACTCACCTGCACTAATCAATTTGGATTATCGAACTTACTGCAGGATTGAATTTTCGGCTGCTGAAGTTGATTTTACATACAACGCCTTCTGGAGTGATTTGAAACTGCGGGAGAAAGGTCAACTTTTACTGGAGGATTCGGATCCGCTCAAAAATGGTGGTAGTTGATGGAGGGGGAGGGGAGAGGAGGGTTGACTTTAGTACAAATAAAAACCAATTTTAATATTTTGATCTCTCTTACTCTTTTTGTAGAAAATTAGCAGTGCCAATGGACTGTATTGAAAAATCAATTTCTGTAACTTGGAATCTGGTTCATGAAGTCAGTGACATTCTGTTTTAGTGAGCCGAGAGCCAATAACCGCAAACAACGATTTTTGTGGAGTCTATTTTTACTTTTTGTATAGACATGCAATTTTGGACAAGTAGGTAGGTATGTACCTACTTAAAAAATTCAACTCCTGTAAGACGGCTAATTTTTTGATATACAAAGTGCTGTTGGGCCCTCAATTTTTCAACTGGAATTTTTTGAGAAAATAAACCAAATAATTGATGATTAGGTATATATTAAGTAAGAGATCAAGAGATTCCAGCTGATCATAAGAAAATGACATCTGTAGTAGGTATGTAGTTTTTTTCCAATTTTTCAAAAAGTTTTAGTTCTTTCTTTGAATTATTTTACTTTTTTTTTTTGGTCATAGAAAGTTTTGACCAATATTATGAATACTTTTCTTTTTCCATTCATTGAACCCAAAACTTTTTTAGTGTCATTTCCCCACAAGGAAAAAATTGATCAAAACAGAGAATGATGAAGCATTGAATTTTTTATAATTAAGGGTCTGTTTTGTTTAAATTATTCTAGCAGAATTTAACATGGAATAAAACTTGAAAGAGAACATTGGCCTAAAAATATTTTTAATTCTTCAAAATTTTTGAAAATTTGGCGAATTTGAAGCCTTGTAAGAGAATTATTCCAACCAGCATACAAATTTTTTGAGTCGTCAAAAGGAATCGAAAGAGGACCCCAAAATATACCAACAGCCAAAATTTCAGGTGCTGAAATTCATTTTACAATTTTTGGCGAATTTTTATAAAAATTCAAATTGGGCCAAAATGAGAAAAAAAATCGAAATTTCACGTAATTGACCTAGAACACTGAAATTTGATTTATACACTGTTTTCAACCTCCTGAGTCGATTGGGGAAGGTTTTAAAACGATCTGGAGCCTCCATGCAGAGGATTTTCGGTTTCTCCAATTTTTGAAAAAACGCTGTAAATAGGGTGAAAATGAAATTCAGCACCTACAAACTGGGATCTACCTTCTTTGCTACCCTTTCGATCGATTTCGGTGCCTACTTATTATCAAATTTTTTTCAAGTCATTCAAATCCAAAAATTTTCTCTATTTTTTTATTTTTGAAAAAAAATTGTCGTTTGCTAACGTGTGAACACGAAAAGCTGAAATTTTGTTTGTGGCCTATTGTTGACCTGCCGAGTTGATAAAATCACAACTCTAGAATGGAATACTGAAAATAAAAGAATTCATAATTATTTTAAAATTGTATCAGTTTTAATTCTAGTGCGTATCAAATATAATTAATGGATGCAACCATTAGAAGAAAAATGCATCTTTAATGAAACGAAAAACATTACCACTTTAGTGGCTATTTCTTGGTAGGTAGACTACCCATATTGTTATTATGATTATTGCGCTGAATGCCGAAGAAATTTTGATACACCTGTCGTCTTGCATAAAAAGAAAAAAACAATGAATTTACGTGAAACCGAGAGTAAAATTAAAAACGTAGATGAACGGTTAGATAAATTAATTACAATCTTGTCCATACGATGCTGGCACAAACGAACCAAGAAGAAAGATGTGGAAAGAAAAATGAATGTAATTGGTTCGTTTGTCCGGCTTCAGGAAGGATATAGACAATGGTAACGTGCTTCAGTTTCATCCTGTAATGGGTATTGAATCATGAATTAGTTACAATCGAATCGAACGTGATAATATTCGATAACAGGAAACGATGATGAAAGGAAAGTGCAACCGAAATAAATGTAGGTAAAAACGATATCTTCGGAGGAGCAAGTACTCGTATTAGATAGGTAGGTAATGCGGATACCCTTAAAATCGACACTTAAGAGGATAATTTTTTTTGAATTTTATTAATTTACGTAAAAACATTTCTAAATTTGCTTTCCATAACTACAAAAAAGTATAAAAATTTCTAACACGAATTTACCATAAAATTTTATGACTGATGTGAGTTCTACCAAAATTCAGATATGTCCGTTTCTATGATATACTTACTCACATATTTGATAATTATAGACACGATATTGTTACCTCTTTGCAGTACGATAGTTCTTAAAAAAATATGATTCATTAGATTACAACACGAGCGGGTCCTATAATTCATTCTAGATTTATAACACTCTACCGGAACTTCGTGATGTTGCGTCATTTGCACGTACCTATCATATCACTTTCAGTGTCAGTTATTATTCGTACGTTCATTCTAGGCACATATTGATATTTCATCGATATTTATCGATGTAATTTTTATTGAAATCCATTTGGGCACGTTCGATTTGTCGGAAAGTTTCTTTAAAAAATCGAATGGAAATTCAGATGCACATGATAGGTAAGGTGGTACTCGTATTATGGCAATGACAGTGTTGACATTTCCCATTGTTGCTTAGGTAAGTATATTATTCGATTTCAAAAGTGAAATTAATATTGGCAATGACATTCGTCAAAATATACGCGTTTATAATTGCCGAAGTCGTGAAAATACACACTTCTGAGTATCTTACTAAATATCCGTAGTGCTGAGATCTTAGACTTGGAAACTGAGGGGATATACTTATGTTCACTATTTAGAAACACACTTACAAACAGGAACGTAACTTCTTCTAGCACATGGGTAAATTTAAAGTTAGGTAATAGGTATGCTTGAAAATAAACCAAGAATCCACTCAAGTTCACATTTTTGGCTCGTGTGTATTCATATTTTGTGTACAAAAAAAACCATAACATGTATAAAAGATGTGACTTTGATTCAACTTTATCTTCGGCAGAAGTCAAATAAAACTCGCGATTGAATTTCAAATAGAAAGTACATTATTAAATTCACGAGCTAAATAAACACGTCAATATAACGGAGACGGGTAATTGTGCAGTAGTAATGATTTTTATTTGTCGTAGGCATCCAAGTACCTTCTATATTTGATGGAAATAGATTTTACATCATGAAGTACCTACCTAACCCAAGTAGAAGTACTGGCTAGATCACGTGCTGTATGGAAAACCCTTGTTATGATTTATAGATTTTTAATTGAGATAACAGAGATGCTAAACTCTCTTCATATGCCTACTTACTTATGACTTGATTTTTATCGCACGAGCGTTTCTACCAAAATAAAAATCAAAACTTTTCTATTTCTATTTACTACTTATTTTATATAATACATGTGAGAGCTTCGTGTAGTTACCTAAATGAATGAAAAAATATGACCTTACCAAAATAAATTCTAAAGAAGGTGAAACTTAGGTTCAGTGATCTTTTCCTAATTGAAAGTTCTCACACCTACCTATCGTACCTACTGATAAAAATACACTCACCTTTCTTTTGGAGAGAGGCGAAACGTAAATTTGTTTCCTTAAATCACAAAAATCAATCAAATGTGGCAGTAGTGTAACTTATTCGATAGTATTGGCCGAAGAATTATAGTTTGAACTGGAAAATTTGCGATTTCATTTGCAAAATAATGGTTTTTGTCTCCCTTTTTATTAAAAAAACCCTGTTGGTGTGGCTGCAGGCGAACGATAGCTCCACGTATACAGCTAAGATCTGTGAAAATTATGTTAAGGATCCAGTATCGATAGAGCTGTTCAGAGTTGGTGCTCAGTCCCGAAGTTGGAACACTTTCCTTCCCGCTCACCCTAGAACAACCTGTTTAGCCTCTCAAGGTCATTTGTCTGTCTGTCTGCCTTCCTGGTCTCTTGAGGTCAATGACCTATCAGGATGGCTTCCCAAAGTCATCTGTTTGCTTGTCTCACCCATTAAGGTCATTGACCCGGATTTTCGAGGTCGTCTGCCTTCCTGTCTGGTCTCTAAAGGTCATTGTCGCGTCAGTCTGGTTTTTTAATGCCATTGACCTATCTGTCATCTAGCTTCCCAAGGTCGCCTGTCTGCCTGTCTAGCCTCTTAAGGTCATTGACCCGTCTGTTCGGCTTCTCAAGGTTGTCTCCCTCTTGTCTGACTTCTAAAAGGTCATTGAACCGTCTGTCCAGCTTCTCCAGGAGGGCACTGACTTACCTATCTAGCCTCTCAAGTTTGTCTGTGTGTCTGTCTGCCTTCTCAAGGTCGTGAACCTGTCCATGACTAATATCTTAAAGTCACTGACCCGTGTGTTTGTACTTTTAAGGTTACTGATCTACCTGCCTGCCTTCCGAGATCGTCTGCCCGCCGGTTCACAGATTTTGCTGCATAGTTAGGGTTGTTGAATGTTTTTTTAAGGGTGCGAGGGAGAACAGGGAAGTGCTGCTCTATAATGTCGGAAGTGAATTCCTGATTTCTGCTAATTTTAGTTGCATAGGTAGTGTTATGGTTTTTTTTTCTTCCAAGGAAAGAAGAAGGGCTGCTCTAACGTCTGAACTGGGTGCTCTAACTTGCTCTAACCGAAGCTATATTCCTTCAAGAGAGTTCCTCCTCTACGCTTCTGAAATTGGCAGGGCCGGCGAAAATCATCTTCGAGAAAAAATATACCTACTCAGGATAGTTATATAAAGAAAAATCACAATTTTTTCAAAACTTTCCTCTCTTTCGGGGCCTGTATCTCTTTTCCAAGAGCACTTTCAGGGCAGTGAAGGTCTTCTTGATACTGGATCAACATTTACAAACACTGTTTTTTCTCTAATCCCCCCTAGCAAATAACATAACTTTATTAACTTTCTAGTGCAAAAATTTTTGAGAATTTTTTGGCATTAATTTACAAATTTTTTAGCTTTCAAGATTCGAAAAATTGGTCAAGTAGGTAATAAGTTACTCCATGGACTGGCGAATGTAATTTTGAAATTTTTTGAGCGAAGTATCTTGACGCGAAACCTTATCAATGTACATGAACAAGTCAAGGGGAAAGGTTTAACAAGAATATGAAAATGTTACTTTTATGTATTATTACAGATGTGCATAAGATTTTTCAAAAAAAATTTATTCGACTACAAATACTTTCTTTTTTTGCACTGTCGTGTTTTACATCTTTTACATGTCATATGTACCTACAATACAATATGTAGACGATGTACATTGTACATGCACCTCTATATACCTTTACACGTATGTCGTATACCTATAATTTAAATTATTCATCCATTGGTAATACGTGTGTGTACTGTGTACCTGTGAAGAAAACTGCGCGCTCTCTTTCATTTTCTTTGATTATACAACAAATACTCGTACAAGTACTGAGTAAGTAAAACGTTTTCATTAAGATGATTGTTACGACATAAAACATTCAAATGAAGCGTGCCAGGCGTTAAATAACGCTATACAGTGGCCAAATAGAACAGATTAATGAAGATACTGTTTTAAAACTTGTAAACACAATGTACCAGCTGTCAAATGATTAAACCAATGATGGGAGTACGCAGACGTACCTACATAAACAGAATAAATTACCGGACACGTGATTGATGCGGTAATGAAGGGTCAACCATCGACTCACGTTTACGACTATCTTCTGCTTCAATGGAAGAAAGTTTCTCAGCTTATGGTTTTCGACAATTTCATTTAATGAGAATACTTAGGTACTTCTCCGTCGGATACCTACCTCTGAGAAATTCGATACTTAATTTGGGGGTATTTAAGTATGTACTTAGGTACCTATATGTTTCAAATTATCAAAAATTGACGACGCTACGGTTGGATTCTCGAACTTCATTTCCGTTAGGTAAATGAGTATTGAAGCGTATATTTAAATTTAAATTGATTGTCATCGTACCTATGTTTTTTTCTTTCAATTCTTTTTGATAATATCTTGAAATCTTTTACTGCAGCAGATGAGGGTCAAATAGAAAGATGAGTACGTAAATTCATAATTAAAGATTTTCCCATCAAACATTAGTGAATTGGTAATTATTGGTACCTACAGAATATTAAAAATGACTGATGTGAAATGCAAACTGAAGCTGATCAATGAGCATTTGCAATGTGCATAGATGATAGATCAGTATTCAGTACTATAATTATAATGGATCGATACAAAGCTGGCGCAGACTTCAAATTTAATTGAGCTATGATCAAAAAATTTTGAAAAATTTTGAAAGATTTTCCAAAAATGGTCTCACAAGGAACCATCGGATGGAGTTTTTGAAAAGAGTATGGTCTGAAATTCCCACCCAACATCTATAATAACCAGCTCAATTGATTTTACAAAACATGGATAAATTTTTGAAAACACAAAAAATTGTGATTTTCAGTTAAGAACACCTAACAATAAGTAGGTATGCTTTTTTGTGTTATTTTTCAGTCAAATATGATTGAAATCAGTTCCACAGCTAATATCGACTTCCCGCACCGAATTCCAAAATTTTCAGCCACTGTGAAGCTCCTCGCACGATTTTCAATATTTTCAGGAGAAACGCTAATTATTTTGGACATCTGAAAATCGAGTTTTGACCGATTTCCTACTCACTAAAATATAGGACTGTGTTGGAGCTTATGGGATTTAGAAAACGATACGTATATCGATCATTTAGCATCACTACTCGCTAGGTAAGTAGGTACTGTTAAGTTAAGTGAGTTCATTTATGTTATTTTGTCCAGAAATTTTGGATTTGCCACTTGTTAAATAGGTCGAAAATGAGTCAGAACTGGATTCTTAGCTCTCCAAATTAATTTCCGCACCTTCTTGATAAATTCAAAATTTTTGGAAAAACTGAACATCATGATGGAGGCTCCAGAGTGGCTGGAAAGAGTAAAATTCGGAGTGAAAGAGCTGAGGTGTAGAACTGATTTTGATCACTTTAACTAAGTGATAAAGCACATTTAGAAAAACAAGACATGGCAGAAAGTCATCATAGGGATTTTCAAAAATCCGCCAAAAAAAATAATTTGGACTGCTGAAATTCTGGGCATGGGGGATTTAGACCAAGTTCTCTTCAGAATTTTGAGAATTTGTATTAGATACCTAATTTTTCACAGCTTTTCTGGCACTTTCTGAAAATTAGAAATTTCCAAAATACGGTTACAGTTACAGATTCCAGAACGGCTTAAAATTATTTTCAATAGATTCAGTATGTTAAAATTATTAGGGTCACCAATTTCAAAAAAATCGGCAGAGGCGCTATAGAGCTCCTCATAACTTTTCGAAAAACATGGGTAGTTCTATCAATTTTACACTATTTTACGTCCGTGTAAAATTTCCTTATAGTATGCACATGAAAAGTAGGTAGGTAATGGCGAATAGTTTGGTCAATAAAAGTCATCCCCATCTAACATTCTCAGGCACTACCATTTACCCCCTTCCCCCGGGGCAACAGACTCCTTATATGAGCAAAAGTTCCATCGCCGTGGCAGTCTCACATCTTGTTTATAAATGGTTATGACTGGTTAGAAAGAGTGGTGATTTTCTGCAATTTTGACATTTGTTTTTTTATTCCCGAAAACTGCACGCATATTGTAGTAGGAACACAATTCACTTCAGTGACACCTATATGTTGTGGAGTGACCTCAAACCTTTGTCTTAAGAGTTTTCGTTCCATCGCCGTGGTCAATTTTCAATGCATTCCAGACGGCTCACTATTTACATTATTTTGGTGTCTGAAAATGACAACGCTGTTTAGGTAGTTCATTAAATCTTGCCTCCTAATAAAATACCAAATCCGAACTCCGCTACCCAGAATACGAATGCAAGTCTATGAAAATATGATTGTTCAATTGTTCATCTTTTTCTGCTTCTTTCGCCGTGGGTTATCAGCTCTGCTATACATAGAGAAAAACTGAAAAGTGTTGAAAAAATATTTGGTGGTGAGTACTGATGCTAATTACACCAAAAAACACGAATTTAAACAATATTAAACTTGTATTTTCTCTATTTAATAACGTCTTATCCACCGCCGTGGGGAATGATGAGATTTCCTTCGCCGTGGCAGTGCTAATATTTTTACCGAGCCGTAGGAATCTTCGCATAGAAATGAAGGGCTAATTGTGAAAGTCGCCTTAGTCAGCAGTGATTTTTGTACAAATCAATGAAAACGTTGTTGTCCTGCTTCAGTGATAATGTAAAAACTTCATGGTCAAGTATTAAAAAAACATCTTCAACTATCCCAGAATGCATTACGATACTCATTTTTCCCTTTAAAATTGATGAAATATGAAAAAAAAATGTTTAAAGTTGAGTGAACAAAAAAATGACTAAGGCGACTTTCACAATTAGCCCTTCAAATCGTTCAAATTCATGGTTTCATGTCGATTTTCTACGAAAAATTTCATCCGCCAACCCTTGAATGCAGTATACCATCCGCTTGGCTTCGACCAAAATTGAAAATCGGCAGCATTTCCGAAATCAGCGCCCTTGAAAACCTATATTTCGACATACGTGTCGATTTTTTTTGTGAAAAATAGGCCCACTCCCCCCATATGGTCTCACCCCCTCCAAGTTGTAAGTTTTCATTTATTGTGGTAAGCTAAATCAACAGAATTCTATGGTTGTGGTCAACCACAGGCAATGAAATTCCATCGTCATTGCCGACCACGGCGATGGAAAATTTCAAATGGCTCTCCCCCTCCTTTAAGGGATATGAATTGGGCCCACCACTATCAATCAAGTCTCGAGTATACATATTAACCATTCCACCCAAAAAATTCCTCAACTCAAATTTTTTTTTTGGGCGAGGAGACATACTATGAAATAGTGTGAAATTGATAGAACTACCCACATACCAAACTAAACTTCAGGTTTCTAGATCAATTTGATGAAATTTAGATTTTTTCACATTTTTGGCCCAAAAATCATAAAAAATCTACCAAAAATCAAAAAATAAACTCGAAATTTTAGCTGATGATTTATTGTTGCATGTTCTTGAGGATCCCTTCTGACATGAATGATTTTTTTTTTGAAAATTTGAACTCTTAACAATTTTACACTTTTTCTGTCATACATACATATACTAAGTATGTATGACTCTGCGTTGAAAGTTCCAGGAATTGTTAAAATATGACAAAAATAGATAATAAATTACCAAAGTCACAGCCAACTTATTTTTTTGAAAAATTTTCCTCCTCAAAAATAAATAAGGTTAACATTTTCCCAACAGTATCAAAATAGGGCTTTGTTCATATTTTGTAAAACTCTAACCTCCACAGAACCTTGAACTTTTTGTTTGGGAGCTGAATATTTTTGAGAACTACCTTAAGAATGTTTTTGATCAATTTTAGATGTCTGAGCTCAAATCCTCACTATTGTAAAAAATAAGTATAGGTATGTCGAGTTACCTTATTAATTGCATAAATGATTTAACTTCCGTTTGGTCACTTACGTATCATGATTTTATTTTCACTAAAAATTACACAATTTATCCAAATTTTAACCCATGCACATTTTAAAGGTTCATTTATGCAGTTTTAACGTGATAGTGCATAAGAAGTAGGCATCATTACACCTTCATTTTTTAGAAAAAAAATACAAGTAGATAAGTACTTATTTCGAAATTATACCAAACCATTTATGTAAAAATAAATGTACCTATAAAATTCGTTCACTAAACCAGGACAGGTCCGGCTAATCTGTCGATACCATAACAATGTTACCTGTAGTATCATCAAACTGTATAAGAACCATAAAAATATCGCAAAAATGGCGATGAATAATTCATGTCGATGAAGATACACCTATAAGGTACCTACCTTACCTATAGCTACTATATAGCTGAATTGACGAAACAATCGTCGATATAACGATAACGCGCCGGTTCAAATTCCAATTTTGGAATAAGAGCTCTAAAAATGGGATAATTCAAAGTCATAACAATTCCGCATTAAAAATACTGGTTTGGAAAATATTCAACTCGCATGCAGAACGATTTGCAATGGTACATCTTGTACTGCTCTCGTAGGTACACGATGGCATTTCTCGTTTGCTAATTAATTTCCCTTTTAAAGATGGTATCGCGTAAATGACATTAAAAACAAACACCCTTTGGACGAGAAATCATGCTCTGTACAAATTTCAAATACGTTCACCTCATCGCAACCTACCGCGCCGTTATGCAACGACGAAGATGATTATTTAATGCGAATATGCAATTTTAAACGATCGACTCTTGAATAATGCGATGTGTATTTTGTATTAATCGGCGCGTTAATAGCCAAAACGTCCATCAAGTTCTAGGAAACGGATAATTTTGCTTTAGCGTTAAAACGACGAGCCATCGCGATCGCCTCGAGAAGGGAGAAGAAAGTCTGAGTGATAGTAACACATGGAAAAGTCACTGTTGGGTCAGTATGGTCCAGTTCGAACGCCAACATTTTTATTAGTACCATATCGTCGACCACTCGCGACCAGTTATCCGCACTTTTACACGTGCATCTGTGTTCGCGCGTTAAGCTTACGCACGCTCTCTTAAAATGTCATTTTCGGTGTTTAAAAAAAAGAAGATAATTTTTATATTCTCAAATGCGCTCTAAGACTTCGTTTTTTATATTAATTTATTTCTATTATTTAGTGCGCGTGTTTGGTGTTGTGTTGTGTTAGTGCATTTCTTAAATTATTAGTCACCATGGAATTTTATACGGAATTTTTTTATATGGTGAGTACTATGACCTGGTGTTTTAATTTTTTAGATAGAATTGATTGATTCGTGCTTAATTGGAGTATTTTTTAAGAAGAAATTTTCTAAAGCCAACGAATTGATAGATGAAAAACATATACTGAAACATTTTCATTATTATTTGGTGAACTGAAAATCAAACTTGAAATTAAAATTCGAAATTCGAGCAGAAGAAAAAATTTGAGGTGAAATTGCTACTAGAAATTGTTACAGAGGGCCAGTCATCACATAACATATTCTGTTCACATATCCACCCAAAAGGGTAAGTAGGTACCTAACCTTCCCTATCACACATTCAGTTCTTATGAAATATGACACTTCGGTAATCGAAGAGGAAACTATAAAAATTATGAAAAATGGAATTTGTTTGTGTGGTTTTTGGCATAATTTTTCAGACTAAAAAATTGGATTGATGGCATAAGCTTAAAGCACTCTGTTTCAAAATTTGAATGAAAAGAAAAATGTTAACATATCAGTATCTTTAGCTCCTTCAATTTCAAATGGGCAGTATCGTCTGAGAACCTCCAGAGGTTATTTCAAAAATTATAGCTAAAATGTATCTTGATACTTGACGGAATATCTAATTTCAAACATTTTGAAAAACTTGGGAAATTTTTTTCATCATTTTTCTGAAAACTGAGTTTTATTTAAGGCTCTTTCAATTTTAGAAATTGGTCATTATGTAAGATTTTTTTTTCTCTTTTCTCAAATAGTTACACTAGAAATGATATTTCGTCAATTTTGACTCTCTTCTCGCCTCAATTTTCAAAACAGAGACTATTTTCAGAAAAACTTCTTGTGTTTAAAAATTTTTCTTTTCCTACTCTCGTACCTCTACCTACTGATTATGTAAACTAATAAAGGTCGTCTCGAACGGCGTCTGGCATTTATTGGTGAGATTCTCTCGACGAAAGAAAGCGAAATAAAAATTAAATTTGTCAAATTTTTCTCAAACTTGGGGCTCGAATTCCAATATAAATTTTTACGAACTTATTCTATGGTTTGAATTTGAAAATCTAAACTGACATTCAATTTATGGTTTCATAAAAAGCCCTCACTCAACTTAAGATTTTTTGAAAGTTTTTAATAACAATTTGATGTTATCATCAGTATTTTCATCAAAATCTCTTCCCCTCTCTCCCGCGTCAATGTCTGTGAGCTCAATTTGCGAATGAATGAAAATGAAATGGTATGCTTCCTAGGTGGAATTATTGCGGAAAACGTTGGCATATACGGTTGCGTAATTGTCACGCATTCGTAGTGCGGGCATTTCACAGATTAACCAATTTCTATAATAGTAGTGCACGTTCTTTCAATTATCTAGGATCCAGTACTATATGGATGAGATAAAACGTGTACATATGTACTTCTACCTGCCCACCTGTCTGGTACTTTCCTGTACGATTTTTATTATTTTTATATAGCGAAATTAAACGCTGGTTGCGAATTTATATAGGTATTGAGTAATGATTATTAATTTGACGCATTAAGTAAATGAATTACTGGTTTTTAATATTTTCATAATTTGTACACGAAGACGCGTATATATAATAAATCGTAATGGATTGATAAGTGTGTAACTTTCCATATGTTACGCCGTTTAATCATATGTATGAATCGTTTTACACTTATGTACCTATATAGGATAGGTAGGTAGGTAGGGTATCACATTTCATGCACCCATTCGGTCTTGTTTACTCGGTAATGTCTTTGTTTTATTGTTATTATATTGTGCCAAAGTATACGGAATTAGGTAAACATGGCGAAAATACATCAGAGACGTCTGTCTGTCTAATGTCTACGAGCTATTGTAGTGTGATGATGAACCACCATCACACGAACTAGATCATTAATAAATGCCCTCGCTTAATAAACGTTTTAACGAAGTTTATGTCGAAGCAGCGATGAAATTCGTGATAAGCCTATTATACATTTTCATACAATTTAAAACTCACTACAACGTGTGTATGCTCCTCTTGTATTCATGTACCATATAAGAAGTCATGAACCAAGACTATGGCGAAAAAAATGTTTTACAGTGGTTCCTCGCTGCGGTCTCGAAACGAATAATATTTTTGAAAAATAGAAAAAAACCACTCAGAAATATTAGCCTAACTCGTTTTAGAATAGAAAGAAAACTGATGACAATTATAAATTTTTTGCCGATTAAAATCTCTAGCTAAATAATACTTGGCATTGTTTTTATTAAGTATTTTATTTCTTTTGAAGTGAACAAGAAAAATGGGAGAAATTGTGGGAATCTGTTGCAACGTAATTATTCACGGATCTTAGACTGAATAATTATAAAAGATCTGTTTATTATTTAATACATAATGAAATGAACAATAAACATAGGTGGATTTTTAATTACGTGTTGGTCATCGCATCGCATCGCATATGCGGGGAACCATTTTGAGAAACTTTTTAGCCGGCGAGATGATTTTATTTTACGAATATTTTGATACTCATTTGCAAATTATTAATGTATTATTAATCATCATCAACGTTAATTATTCAACTTTTTTTCATACCATTTCTTTTCGTCGACTACATTGTAATAATGAAAGTACGTACGCTGCTGTTAACATTCGTATCATGTTTCGCACCTTAGATAATTTAACAATATTAAAAAATTTATGGCATCTGGTGGGATATCTACTTGATATATTTTGTAATTTTGCAGCATATAAAAATTATACGTAGGTATTCCGCGACCGCGGTGAAAAGTTATGTAATTGAGAATATATTCGTTTCTTTTATACGTACATACGAGTAGTATTTTTTTGCATCTTTTTTCGTGTAAGTTACTCTAGATAGTACACCAGTGCCTACTTATGTGGGTATTATGTAAATCTGAAAAAATGACAATATGTTACAGGCAGTGGCTGACGGCTATCATCAAAATTTAATCGACACGTGTGAAAAAATGAACTATCGAAGAGTTCTTGAAAATTTTAAAGCAGCTATGGGTTGTAGATAGGAAAAAAAATTGTCTATGATCCACATCTTTACCGAGGTCGTTAAAATTGAAAGTTCTCAATATGTAAATAGGCACCTACGTTGAACTGGATACGTATCTACAATAATTATGCATGCATAATATACGGTATAAAAATTACAGAGTGAAAATTAAAAAGTTTTACTTTGTAGAGTCGTTCGCCTCTTGTAATTTTAATAAAATAATTTCTCCAACATTTTGGCTCGAAATTGCAACGAGAAAATTGCAACAAGCGTCACTAAACAGCGTGCATTTGTTGCACAATACGAAAAATTAACTTGTAAACTTGACATGACGAGATAATGTGAATGAAGTTGCATACTCAATGCCTGGTTTTAGACAGTTGGAACTTGGAAGTAGAAAAAATTCACGAATTATTTGCTGTCGTTGAGGTTTTTGCGGAGTGAAAATGTTGGTAAAATGACGCAGAGAAAATATTTTCATAAATTGTATATCAATTCACAAAGCATAGCAGAATACTTTGAAATTTTTAAATTTTGATAAATGCAGGAAAAAACCATTACTTAGAACTAGAGATTATTTGGGGCTTTCAAGCTTCAAAATTTATTTACAAAATAAAAAATCAGAATGAATTTTTAAAAATTGGATTCAAGATTTTATTGCATTTTTTTATA
This sequence comes from Planococcus citri, assembly GCF_950023065.1. NCBI lineage: Eukaryota > Metazoa > Arthropoda > Insecta > Hemiptera > Pseudococcidae > Planococcus > Planococcus citri. The sequence continues at coordinate 53,009,228 of NC_088679.1, forward strand.
CTGGGCGTGTGTAATTGTCATGATTTTTACGCCTAGTTTCGAGCGGTTAGTCTAGATTTGGTTCGACCCTTTGAAATAAATTACAGTTTATCAAATCATGAGCAATTATAGCTGAAATTGGTTTTTAAAAACGACTTCTGAGCTCATTTCAAACTCTTACGAAGTAATTTGACCATTTCAAATTACCCTTGGATCACCAACGAGATATTCATATTTTTCAAGTCTTCAATATTTTGTCAGAAATTATTCAAAATCAACTTGAGCAACCGTTATAGTTTAGTTGAGATTTATTTCGAAATGAATAATAGAATGAAATATGTGACATTTGAAAAAATTGCAGGCAATGATAATAGCGATTACAAAAATCGGAGAACCACCGTTTATTTCATTGTTTAAAGTCATTATTATGGTTCACTTTTGATAATCTTTTTTTAAGGGGGGGGGGGAGCTGGATCAAGACTTGACAAAATTATGGTATGTAGTAGGCTGAAACTTTGTTTGTATTAAGTTTTCAATCTCCAAACTGTTTTAGAATCTTCGGTGGATTTTAAAATTTTAAAAATTTTAAAAATTGTTAGAAAAATTCGAAAAAATGACATGAACTGATTTTTTAAATCACAAAATTTCAAACCCTAGTTCGATCAACTCAAATCACGTTCAAAGTTGAAATTAGGTTTATACCTTATTTTCGACCTCTTTAATAAATTGATCAGTGATTTTTTAAAATTATTCTGAGCTTCCAACAGATTTATGGATTCATTAGGTATTATGAAAAGTAATCATCGCTGGGAATTTGAACCAGGACAATTTTTAAAATTTGCGCATAAATTTAATCGATTGAAAAGATCACGAAGACTATTTATCCGAGTTTTCAGGTGCCAAATTTCATTTTGACCATTTTCTGAGCTTCTACCAATCAATTAGGGGCAGAGAGTAAAAAATATCAGCTTTTACATAAATTTTATTAGATTGACTAATCTCTTTAAAAAATGAATTAAATTTCAATTTTTTAAAAATTCATTAAAAATTGAAAAATGAAATTTTGTACACGAAATCTGGCTTGAGGTGTATTTTTGAATGATCTTTCAATTGGTCATGTGCACAATTGAAAATTTTTCCGCCAAATGAGATGGGTACCTACTACTGTACCTACCTATCTTATTAGATAGGTAATATTTGGTAAAAGTTGACAAATTGGGCTAAATTTTTGCGAATCTCACAGTGAATGCTAATATTTTGTCTACAAGATTGATTAAAACTACATAAACAATGAATTTTGATGGGCTTGCACGTAGATACTAAAATAAATTTTTTGACCATTTGCCCAAGATATTTTCTTACAATTCGTTCAATTTTCTTCATTCTTGCTCAATATTTTCATATGCTGATAAATTAAAAATTTTAAAATTCAAGTGCCCAGTTAGTTTTGCTTCGCTGATAATCAATTTAGAATCGAAACCATTGGCTATTTTTTCAGTTTTTTGTTCTCTTATTATTTAAATCTTATCTACATGGTATTTTAGAGGTGTACATTTCATCAATTATTTATCGTTCTTGTCTTCCTCCTGGAACAAAACAATATAAGATTAGGATTTAATTTTTTATTTATTTTTTAAATTTTAATTTTTAATAAAAAATTACAACCTGGTACTGAAGTCCATGAAGTCATGCAAACTATATCTGTGCAATAATTTAGCACTATTCTTCTTTGTCTTCCTTCTGGAACAAAAAAGTATTAAGTTTAGAAAATAAGTTTGAAACTAAGTTTTATCTTATAAAAAATTAATTTGAATCTGTTAATTATAATTACCCACCGGCTTTCCATCTTGATAAGTTTCGAACTTCTGAAACGAAAAATTGACAGACAAAAAATTCGAAAAAAATTTCAATTTGTTTGAGTTTTTCAATTTTTTAAACTCTCATCCTGACATGATTTTTCGGATTCGTAAATGTTTCGTCATTTTCAAAATGTTTTATTTTCCACAAGATATAACCTATTTTTTTTGACTTAGGAATTTTTGGTTTTTCTTAATCAATGTCACGAACGGGCGAAAGAAAAGGGGAAAAAATCATTTCATTAATTTTGCTACCTTGTAATCAATTTTTAATTTTTGAATAGGATTTTATCCATTTGAAAAAAAAATACATGTCCAAATTCGAGAATTTGTTTATTATAGTTGGCTTACATAAGGGGAATACATTTTTGAATTCATCTCCACAAAAATTTTGAATCGACTACAACTTTTGGAAGTCTACGGACATAAATGTGAGCCTACAACGCGATGAGTATGCAACATATTTGAAATACATGCGTACATGTTTGCGTGCACGTACATAACTAGCAGAGTCAAAGCAATTCATATTGTCAAGTTTTATTCACTTCGTACGTAGTGAAAAGTATTTTTCCAAAAAATTATCAATTTAGATTGAAATTCTCTTTTTTGTTTTATTATATTCGAAAATTGGTTTCAAGTAGACCCACATAAACTTCACTTTAAATTTATGTATTTTTCTTTCGATAAAAACTTACAAGAATCTTAAAGGATCCAAAAATCAAAAACCATTATAAAAAATCAATTGTATGTATTTAGCTTTTGAAAATTCTCCAATGCTCATGTATATAAATTTCGTAACTATCCAAGATATACACTGTTGTAAGACCATCACGAGCGACTTTAACGAGATGAAATAATAAAAAAAATCTTTTTTTTGTATGCTTACAGGTTTTAGTATTATTTGTGGCTACAAGCGATGTTCTTTGTGAGAAAAACACGACTGACGAACGCGTGAAGCGAAACAACAACGAATTCCACGCACACCCTGTACAAAGCAGAAAAGCAAACGATGTGAAAGCATTTTCGCCGCCATCGCTCAATAAATTACAACCACCTAGTCCAACTAGTCAAGTTAGGCCTCATACACGTTCGAAACCAATTCATGTTCCTCCTTACGCAGTGAAAATGGAACCTTTGGTGCAGTACTCCCAGAGAGATCCGCTCTATCACGATAAAGAAGTACAATTCAATATCACCTCGATTAGTGAAAAACACTCCAAAGAGGATACGTTCGCAGAGTCGACGAATAATTTTGTCGATTACTCTCCTCATTATGGTACGCCTAATTTCGATCACGGGTATCCTCCACATCATTATTACAAAGAACCAGAACCGATAATTGAAATTATCATCAAAGAATCAAACGAATCGTTACCAGCGCCACCACCGGTGACCACATTACCAACGCCTAAACCATCGAAAGAACCTATTCAAGTGTTCTACGTGAAATACAAGAAAAATCCCACAGCTCAGTATGGTAAAGATGAGGTCATCTATGAAGAACCTATTCCCGCGTTGACTCCTGTTTCTACAGATATTGTAGAAAGCCATCCAACGGAGGCAACCTATCCTACAGCGCCATACACGAACCCTCCCCCACCAAGTACCACCCTAAGGACCATTATAAGACCGGATTCGGAAATTTACCACGGTACCGGATTAAAAGTGACATTTGGTAAACACGATGAAGGAATTTCCAGTTACGAGCACAGATCGATCGAAGCTCAGAAACGAGATTCCATTGATACACCAGAAACCTCAGATTTCAAGCCATCCAGTGTAGATCCTGAGCCACCTCAAACACCAACTAAACATTTACTCGAACAGAGGCAAAGTCAAAATGATTTTGTGAGATTTGTGAACAGTAATCCTGAACCACCTCAAAGTCATTCTCAACCAAGGCCCAATTCTCCTCATAATATTGGTTTACCTTTGCAATTCGAAGATGGATCTTATGAAAAACCTCCGCCACCAACTTTCAACACAAATGCTAATCATCCTCAGCAAAGGAACGTCTTCCCTTCACAAATACCATTCCGTCCTCAGCATACCATAAACTTCCCAACACAGAATAATGAATTTACTCCATTCCAACATCCGGGAAATAATCTTCAAAATACCAAACAACATTCGGAATTGAGTCAACCTCCGTTCCAACATAATGCTAATGGCAAACCATCTCCTCAGAATCCAGAATTCACTCCCGAAGTTCGTCAAACTCATTTCCAGCATCCGATCAATGTCCCTCAAGCTAAAGTATATCCGCGTATTACTCATACTCAAGCCATCTTACCCCAAACACCATTCTCTCAAGGCTCTCCTTTCGCTCCTCAATTCCCTGGTCAAGAGTCATCATTTGGTGGAAACAAACATGGCTTTTCAGCTTCCAATGATGTGACTCGTTTACAGCTTCAAAAGCAAAACGACCCAAATAAGCATAATTCGGCAATCCCATTCAGTTCACAAATTCAACACCATCAACAAATACCATTCAGAGGCGATTTCTCTCAATTCCAAAATCAAAAAATCCAATTCCAACAACCGTTGCTGCACCAAACACCTCTACATTTGCAGCAACAACCTCAACATTTACAACCCCAACCACAACATACACAACTTCAGCAACAACACATTCAACCTCAACCACAGCCTCAACACTCGCAATCTCAGCAACAGCACATTCAACCTCAATCACAACATACTCAATTGCAACCACAACTAGCCCAACCCCAGGCACAACACAGCTCTTTGCAGCAGCAGCAACAACAGCAGCAGCAGCAACAGCACGCTCAACTATCACAACACACCCATCTTCAACCTCAACACATCCAGTTCCAACAGCAACATGCTCAGCTTCAATTACAACACTCTCCAGCCCAATCTCAACACCCTCAAAGTCACTCTCATCAAAATCAATCACCACCATCCCATCAACCCCTATCACTCCCACCTTCATATGCTCAAGAAAAACCTTTAATCGATCGACCAAAATACTACGATAAACAGAAGCCTCAAACTAATCAAAAACCAGTTCTACAACGAAAACCTCTCGATAGTGAAAAATACCAAACATTAGATTATCTGAACCAGTTGCAAACGGAGAAACCTTTCTCACAAAGGAAACCTATCGACAGTGAAAAATTCCAATCTCAAGATTACCTCAACCAGTTGCAAACTGAGAAACCTCTTCTGCAACGAAAACCTATCGATACTGAGAAATTCCAACTGCAAGATTATTTCAACCAGTTCCAAACTGAAAGAACAGAAAGCAAACCTCAACAATCTGTTGCACAACCAAACTATAAAGAAGTAGTATCTGCAAATAGACCAAGACAGCCTCAAAAATCAACTCAAACCCAGCAAAGTACCAAGAACAAAAACGAATCTCCTCAATTCCAAGATGGTCAAATATATCAATCGATATCTCAATCTGAAGAACATCAAATTTTAAATCAAATCGAACAATACAATTCTAATACACAACAGAAACCAACTCAAAATCAAAACATTCAATACATAAGCTCTCCTCAGGAAACTTTCAATTTCAACAAACCACCAAAACAATCATTCGAACAATTCACTGTGTACACGACTCCAAAACCAGCGACAAAAAAAGAAAAGGCAAATGTTACCTATACAGTTGTAACAAAACCAACAGTCAATAAAAAAGAGAAAAATGATACGAAAAATCTACCAGCTGCATTGGCAGCATTACCAGCCGAAGTACCAGATGATTTAAGGGAGCAACTATTATCATCTGGTATTTTAAGTAATGCTGATATTCAAATTTTAGATTACGATAAAGTCGGAGATATTCCAATTGAGAGTTTACCTCCAGAAGCATTGGAAAACTTATACGGAGCCGGTAGCGCTCCTGTGCCATCTTTCGCATTTCCAAATACAACTAAATCTGTGGAGATGAAAGTTGTAAGGTATAATTCTACTGATCCAAATATTCAGTCCTCGTATGTGCAAGAGGATTCGACTGAAGTTGATCCAGTAGTGTTGAACGATTCTTCGTATAATCGTTACTTACCACTGAAAGTTAAAGGATCTCAATTTCCTATACCAGATAGTCCATTACTAAAAAATAAGAAAATAACGAGCGTTGTTGTGCTGGCGCCAGTTGACTATGATTACGTTCAACAACAAGAACAAAGAAAGGGTAAAAGTGTTCCTCAAGTACATGGTGTTCGTTTCATTTCAGGAGAGAGTCTGAGAACGTTGGTGAAAAGTCCAACGACAGATAACTTCTTGAATTGGATTGAAAAAGAGAAGGAAACTCCACCTCATAAACAGTCTGTCATCCTATTAGTAACCAAGTGAGTTCATATTTTCATTCAATACCTACTTTACTTACTGTCTCATATGCATATTGCATATCCCTCCCTACATCATCCATGGTGTCAACTGTACCCAAGTTCTTCTACGTAGTTGGCAGGGACCTAATTCTTTATTTCTCGATCAATATCTATGATGTTAGTATTTTATAATTTTCAAAATCACTATTGTTGCTTCAAAAACATCTTTCTTAACTTAGCCTCTGATCTGCTCCTTATAATTCAGATGTATGCAAATATATCAACATAGTTATTTATCTACGAGTATATTTTTAAAAATATGTGAAATTTCATAGTAATCGTTGCTAACCACGCTAACTAATTTTTAATTTTTAATTTTAGTTCAACTAACGATGACCCAACGGAGAGAACTGATAAAGAAATCTTCATGTACGATATTCCTACCGGCGAAATTAGTAAATTAGAAGGAGAACTGAGTTCAGCATTTGTAAATGTAGCAGAATCAAACGCAGAAAGTGAAGATTTAGATAATCTTTCAGAAAACTCAGACGGAAGTACCCCTGTTTCCAAAATGACGTCTATTCCAGTATATGGAACAATGTCAGAACAATTTAAAACAAAATCAAGACCATCTTCGTAATGAGCTAGTTGATTTTTTTTCTTTTTCTTTTTTTTTCCTTGTAAAAATGTATAGAAAATTACCTTTCTCCATGTGATAATTTCTTGTAAATATGATTTTTTTTATCCTAACTATTTGAAATGCCTATTTAAGTTGAATTTTTACAGTATGTATTATTTGTCGTAATTGTTTAAATTGTGATTCGCAGTTCGAATGTCATTACAAAAAAAAAATGATATTTGTTGCAATTGTATGTTTTAATTTATAATTTTAGGAGTTGAATAAATTTTGCAAGTTCAAGAATTGGAAAAAATACCGGACTTGAGATATTTATTTATATAATTTTTTTTCCTTAAAAATTGATAGGTACCTACCTATAGGTGTATCAAAATATTTTCTTGAGGTGAGAAAATTTTTTACTGTTTTTACTTATACCTACACAACAACATACCAGCTACCAACATGTATTGTATGGCCTAAGTACTACATACATATACAGGCATTTGTTCTATTTTTTATTTTTATTAAATTAAAATAAGAGTAAGACTGTATTTTTTTTTTTTACTCTAAATGAAAAAATATTCACATGTGACATGTACCAGAGGCGAATCTCAAATTTTATGTTAAATTTTGAATTATTATTTTTTTACATGAAACAACGATTACAAAAAATTAGATTGTGTGTTTGTTTTTTTGTTTTGAATTTCAGCCAATGAAAATGCACGATCTTCATACTCAAAATGCTGTCAAAAATTGTTTTGTACTTACCCATTGAGTGGTGGTTGATTAAACTAAAAAATATTTGTTGACAAAAATTGCTTTGGATTCAACTTTATAAATAAAAGGCAGAAAACTTAAGGTGTAAAAGTGAGCAATTGCAGTTGTGAAAAAAAATGCCACTTGAATCTGCCCAAGAAGTCGCCACTGGTAGGCAAACATGAAATTTCAATGTTTTAGTGACTTCTTGGTGACTGATGCACCAAAACTCACAATCATTCACGAAAAGTCACCAGGTTCAAAATCGATCACAAATACGAGCATTGCTAGATGAGTCTGTCGCCAGAAGTCACCAGATGGCCAAATATGAATTTTCTATGTTTTGATGTATTCTTGATGACCGATTCACCAGAGCTCACCAAGATTACCCAAAAATTACCAAGTTCAAAATCGATCACAAATGCGATCACTGCTTGGTGAATCTGTTACCAAGGAGTCTCCATTCACCAAGAAGTCACCAGACATTCGAAAAAAAAATCAAAAACTCACATTATGACTTTCGGCGAATCTTTCATCAGAAGTCATCAGAATTCACCAAATAATTACCAGACATTCAAAAAAAATTTCTAGGATTATGAGGACATTTTGGTGGGGTTTTCACTAACAATTCGCCATAAAAAAGATGAAAAAGCCACTTGGTGATTTTTGGTAAATCTGTCACCAAGAAGTCACCAGAATTTCCAAGGAGTCGCCGGACATTCGAAAAAAATTTCAAGGGCTGTGAGGACATTCTGGTAGTTTATTCACCAATCACCAACAATTCGCCATAAAAAAGATAAAAAACCCACTTTGGTGACTACTGGTGAATCTTTTACCAAGAAGTCACCGGGATTCACCAAAGGGGTCACCACGTAGGTTTTTGTTATTTTTTGATGAATTGAGGGTGAATTAATTTCCAAAGTGTATCTATTGTACTTGCAGAATTTTTTTTTACCGTTTGGTTTCTTCCTAGTTCCTGGTGAGTGATACATACTTACATCAATTTTCGAAAATATTGAAATAATAACGCTGCTATGGCACAAATACATAATATATACGTACCTTCTATTTAAAATACATAGTATAAAACATTTCACTGGCTTTTTTTCTAAACTCAATTTTTTGCTAGGTACCTAATACCTATAGTACCTACCTACAAATTGTTGTTTCCATAGATTCTGTAGCGCCATCTGTTGAAAATTCAATCAATTGTGATGATTCATAACTAGCCAGGTATTGAAATCACGTATTTATGCCAGCTGAAGTTGACAGCGACCTCTTACTTTGTCTGCAGAACTAGACATTTTTCACTTTCGCTAAAAGATAACGTTGCTTAATATTGTATTGAAAATTTACAGATAATTTACGTCGTGAAAGGTGAAGAGGAGACAAAAAATGTTGGCAAAAGTTTCAGGTTTTTTCTCGAAGTTTTATAAAATATCGCTTTAATACTTTCGTAAGAATTGACATTCGGTTATTGCTGCGAGGGTGAAATGAGATGACAATTTTTTATCAAAAAAATCATGATTGAAGAGTAAAAATTGTTATTTGTCAGCAGTGCATTTTTAAGGTCAAGAGGAGATTTGGTTATTGCCTCCTTCGTGCCTCTTTATATTTGACTCTCATTATTTTCAATTTTAAGACCAAGGTAAAAAAAAATTGTAATTTTCAAATTCAGGACAAAATTTCAATCCATTTTTTCAAAAAAATTTTTTTGTTGATAATATGTGGAAATTCGTCAAAAATTTCAGTATTGCTTTGAAAATTACAATGTGGTGCCCAGAAATTTCAGCCTGCGAGCCGAAGAGCAAATTATCGTTTGGTATAACTATAGGTATTTTAAAATTTAACGCCTAATTTTAATTCATTTAGATGATGAAATACTGAAAATTTTTCAAAAAAATGCTTATTTTTATTTTAGAGCAAAAAGTGTTAGTTTTGGGACCAAATGTTTGAGGTGAGAGAACTTTTCCTTTCATCACTTCGTTTGGGGTTTTCACTGCCCTCCGCATTAAGTTAAGAAATGAGTACTCGTATTCCCAAGCCCTGCACAAATTTTAGCTGTCCCTCAAAAAAAATTTGCAGGTTGATTAGGTACATATCTAGGTACCTATATTTTCCCTTTCGACTTGAAGTGTGGTCGATTATTGTACCGGCATAAACGCTATCCTTGTTCTTCACCTTTCCTCATTGTTCAACACGATGGAACAACTTGTACTTGTACTACCATAGAAAAGAATGAACATAGTTCTTCGGTCGAGAAACAAATCCTTTCAGAAATCGTTTTCGTTTATAACTTGTAAAAACGTAAAAAAAAAAGAAAAGCAAACTATACGTCGGGCTAGTGCAAATGTTTGAAATTCACCGACTTTATAAACAGTAGGCGTTTTACAACAATGGTGATAACTTTTGTGTGTTTTTTCCACTATTTTTAATGTTCGTTGCAACATATATACAAATCTCACCCTTTTGGAAACAGTTTCGTATCACATCAGTATTCTAAAAATGTCGTCTAGAGGGCACTTGTAAGAAACACGAGCTGATATCTGTTACGAGAGCATGTATTGCGGTTGTACCACGTACATAAAGTATACAAAATGTACGAGTATCTGTGATCAGATTTTCAAAGATTTGTTAATTTAATTGGTTAAAAAAATCGTACCTCGTAAAAAACTCTTCTCTGTGCTCTAATTGGATAATTTACGATCATATACGCGAATGTTTTTGATTTTTCATCCGACTATCTAGGCAATGTGTAAGCATAAACTAAAATTGAAGCATATCAAAGTATCATGAGGGGAGAATTGATTTTACGAGAAATCTGTAATACGTTTATAATGTGTGGGGCGTTACTAAAATGAAAACAAATGGATAGTCATTAATTTGGGTGTTAAACCATTACAGTGTTTATAAGGATTATATTATCAAAATGGCAGAATTTGCCAGCTGTGCGACAAAAAACATTAACGTTCGTTGTTCGCAATATATCTTAAAACAAATATCTACGATTCTCTAATTGTTTATAAGTTACGAATTTCTGCTTAAATGTGACATAAAATGGGTATTTGATTCGCCATTAATTCGTAGTTTACTATACGTATCATTACGATTATTTGCAAAATAACCACTTCTATTTCTAATAACTAATAAGCAACGCGAATTCTAAAGTTCGATTGTAAATTTATCTTTTTGTGGTCTTAATAAGTTTATTTAGGTAATGTAGAACTCGTAATAATTGTATATAGAATAGACCCATGTAAATACTTGTTTTTTTTTCTTCGCAAAGTAGCCCTATTCATCCAAATAAACGACTAGGTAATTTGACCAAAGTAAATGTTATAATTTACTTATAGTAACCGTCACTAATGATGATAATAAATGGTCAGTGGTCAATGACCAGATACTTATTTTCTCACACTTTTTCGAAACCTAATCCCATCCCATCCCTTTCTTTAGGGTCTATCGCTTTGAAGCAACTAAGTATAGGAAGGGAATTATATGCGTGTATATAGTAGTAGATTTTTATGGGTAGGTACCGACATAGGCAGAGGCACCCATAACTTAAAGCGTTGCCTATACATTTTTCGAATAACAATTCCAATTTCGAATTCGTTCAGCGTAAGAATATCAAAATGCAATGGGAAAACTCGTGAAATATGAGAGAAATGTATTTTTCACGGTGGTACAAATTCGACTATCACATCATTCGCTGGTCTTTTTATGTAGAATAATACTATCAGACGATTTAGATAATACATATTTGGCATTTTTTTTACTGCTTTATTGGCATTTACTGGAGGTTGATGCGAGTTGAACATACTTATTACAATACTTTGTACTATGTTTTATGCATATTATATTTTTAGTACTGTATTCATGAATAAAATTGTAGACAAGTCAGGCTATAGTTTAGACCTACTTACTTATACTTACATATACATTATACAATGAGGTGTAAGTAAGTTTAATTTTCTTGCCTAGAATAAACAAAAACACGAAAGGACAATTTTTTCAAAAAATAAAAAACTTATAATGTGGCAGTTTTTGAAAAAAAAAACAAGATCTTTGGCAGTTTTGTAAAAAGCAAAATTTATTTAAAATTCTGAAAAAAATGAAGACTTTTTGAAAATTTTTGAAAATTTTGACCAAAAAAACATAACTTTTTCACAATTTTAGCAACTTGAAAAAACCATAACTTTTTCATAATTTTTAGCAATTTCTGCAGCAAATCAAATTTTTTTGGAAAACATGATCTCTTCAAATTAAACTTGAAAAAGAAGTTTTTTCAAAAAATGAAGAACTTTCCCATTCGTAAAATTTATTTGTTTATTTTTACAAAAAAAAAATTATTACAAAATGAGTAATTTTTCTAGAAATTTTTTTTGGCGGAGAATCATCTATTTTTTCGGGCAATCATTTTTTTTGGTGATCAAAATTGTATTTTTGGACGTGAATTACATTTTCTTTCGTCGTTATATTATGAAATTGAATTGTCGTTTGTACCTATAAATTGTCGAGCTGAACCGTCGTTAACAAATTGTCGTTGAAAAATATATTTTGTCGTTCGAATGTCCTGTCGTTCAAATCACCTTTTCTGTCGTGTTAGTATATTCCCTTAATAAAAGGTATGGGATTGATAATGCATTTTTAGGATCCATGATCTAGGTATGTATATAAGGGAGGAAAATAGTCAAGAATAGCGTAAGTATTTAGGATAAAATTATTCCCGATTTGAAGTTCCTAGTTACATGCTTGTCTTGTTTACTTAATTTTTTTAGCAGATTTACCAACAAAAAAAAAATTAAAACACTTAAGTTTGTCGAAGTGAATAGATAATTCTCATGATTACTTACGATGATGTTTGTTTCCGTTTAAGAAGATTTTTAAAAAAATCAATTTGAAATAAACTGATCATTTTACAAGTTGGAGATCCGTTAACTTCAATATCTCAAAATGTAGGCTATAAATAAATAAATAGAAACAATACAATTTGAAGTAAAAAAACAGATTTTGGTTTTCAGGGTAACTACGGGTGATTTTTTTTTTTTAAATAATGTGATTAAAATAAGGTAAACAAATCTGTAACCTGGAAACAGGCATTTTTTCAAAAAAGGAAAAAAGAAAAGAAGAGAAAGAACACTTTAATTTGAAGTGAAAATTGAACAAATTTGTCTCTAATTCCATGTTACAGATCTGCTAAATCGCCCTCATTTGATTTTTTTTAAAATTCAATATTAAAATTGATTCATATTTTGCCCCTGCAAAATATTTGTATTCACATAAAATCAAATTCTGAAATCTCACATGTGATTTTGAGTTTGATAAATTGCTTGAAAAATGCACGTTTTTAAACAGTAAAAATGTGTATTTTGACAAACGCTGAATTGGAAACCGACGAATAACAACTTGACAGCAGAAGGAAATAATTAAAATGTGGAAGTGAGAGTTTTTTGTGGTGAAAACTTATTTTGTAAATTTAAACTTGACATGGTACCTACGTTCCACAATACAGCAAATCTTTCGTGATATATTACTATTTTTGTATATCGTCGGTGGCTCCGTTGATACCTCGTATGTGCAACTTTTTACTCAAACCATGTTTTTATATCATTGGATTCGTCTCTTAAAGACGAATCGAATGAAATTCCTCGTATGTGCTTAAATACAACGTTGTCCGATAGAGCGCGCTAAAACATATCTTTTCTCCTATGTGTATGAATGATACCTCTTATGTGTATGAGAATAACCCGTATGTGCACCATAATACCTCTTATGTGCATGAATGATACCTCTTATGTGCATAAAATTTTGAAATATTATTGATTTATTCAGTTATACGTTGAGTAAAATGCAATGTAAGTACTCAAACACACTTCAGGGTCACCATGGTGTCAAACTGCAACAAGCAGACACCTTTATCAACTTTTTTTTGCCTCCAAACAGTTTTTCGCTTCTCCTGAAAAAAGTAGTTCTTTTCACATACGGGGTATCAACGGAGCCACCGACGATATGTAATGTGTAGACCTAGGTACATCAACGAGATGTCATCGTGTGATGGTATTTTGAACATAGGCACCTACTCGTATTTAGATTACAGCCTCTTCTTATTACATAAAAAAATCAATGTTAGCGGATAAGGGTAGGCGAAGGTACAGTATGTTTCAAATTTATCTTCTTGACAATACTTTTTTTTTCAGTTTAGCACCAGAAAATGCCAACTTGGCGTAATTTTTCAACTACGTAAAATACTTTGTTGGCATGCCTGCGCCTTCGTATACGTTACTTCGTCATCTGTTTATATTTGCACAGATTCGTGAAATGAAACTGAGAAACAATGTTAATTAACTAAAAACAAAAGTTGGTTACTTTTGAAATTACATCAGACATTTTGCAGTACGTATTAATGTGCTTAGGTGGGTTCTACGTACCCAGTTATCTACTTACAAGTTGCGGAAAAAGTTGCATATATTTAATTTTTTCGCTACCTATATCTATATGGGAACGTGAAACTACTCAGTTGTCATTTTTCATCCTAGGTACATACTTTATATGAATTACTCGTATTTACAGCTTTTAGATTTTTCCCCTTTTCGTTTGCTTCAAAATATTAGCATTTTGGAATAGAATGATGAAATAATAGATTGAAGAATAGGGGTAGGTATAGTAAGGTAATGTAGATAGATTTCGATACTTTGTGTCAAAGTAGGTACCCACATATCTATTTTGTTGGCTGGAAATGAAGCTGCATCCTTATACTTATTATTAAGGTATCGCAGAATTTGGCACTGGCCAACATGATGGCAATCAATGTATAATTAAAGGATAAAATATGTTTTAAATTATAAATACTAATGTAAATGAAGCGTAGAGCGCCATAGCCAAGCTCTTTGTGACGGATTCGCTTGCATTCATTATTTAACTTGCCCATTAATCTTACCTTGATTGAAGTTTAATGAATGACCGCATAAATTAGCCGTAATGAAACTAACTCAAACAAATTACCAGCGATAAATTCCCTAAAGATGTGCTAAACCTCAATATCTTACCCAAACGTTAGATAATGACACTTATGAAACAGTATTTTAAACGCTGACCTTTGTAACAAATCATTATTATATTATCCTGGTACCCTATTTTTAGTTTCATCTACCTACTTGAGCTAAAAATTTATAAAAAGCTCATAATAAGAAAAAATATTGAAATTTTTTCATGTAGTTTACCTTATTTCTGTATTCTCGTACCTATTTAAAACAAAAAAAGAACCAGCTGACTTTAAATCATTCGAAATGAGAGAATTTATCATTTTAATTTCACCTTCGGGCAGGTAAAAAGACTCGGAATATTTTCTGAAAATTGATAAAAATAATTCTTCGCTTAGGTACGCAGTCAACTTTCAACTGAGCAAGATTTTAAACGTTTTTGAATAAAACGTGCGTTTTATAATTATAAGTTGAACTTACCAGCCGTAATAGATTGAGCACAAGAGGATAATTTACATAATATCTTTCAAAAAACTTTCTTACGAAACTTGTTCAACTGCGAGAACTTACCGTTGGAGTTTTTCAACAAACCATGCAAACAAAACTAGTCCGAGTGCTGCGACAAAGGCAAAAAAGATTTCCAAATTTTTAACCCAAAATGAAATGTCATAATATACTTTCTAAATTACAACCCAACTTTGCGTAAATTGTTGCATTAAAATTCATTTCTTGTTTACGACAACCAAATTATATAATTTTCATTGTTGCAAAAGGAGAAAAAAAAACATATTTTGATAAAATAGATATTTTATGTACGTACAAGCACGTATTTCGTATCGGGTCAAGTTTTATTCAATTTTATACGCGAAGCCTATGTTTTTGAAATAAGTATGTTTTTATAATAAAACTTTTTCTATTTCGACTAAGTAAAAGATCGACTCGACGTAAGAGAATTGAAAGTTGAAATGAAAAGCGACAAAGTTATTCTCAACCCTTTATGCCATACTTTACTTAATGTGGAAATGAATGTCATTTCAAGATTTACCATTGTCAGTGACATTGTACAATATATATCCGCGTGGTTTTTGCTGCTTGTAATTTTCAAGTTTAACCGTCAAGTTTCGGTGAAACGTGACTCTGAATAACACTTTTGCTCATCTAAGAATTATTTGAGTTCTGTTAAGGCTTTGTTTATATTCAAAAAATTACCCAGAACTGAAGTTCCGAGCTCGTGTTTTACCATTTGAAAAAAAGTTTGTTCAAAAGTATCACTATCGAGCTTTGCATCACAAGGTATCTAGCTAACGCCTATGTGATAGCGATATAGGCAGCCCATAAGACAAACCTGTCCTCAGACACGTATCTACTTAATTTCCAGGCTGTTGAAATAATGACATTTATTCGCTATTTAAAAAATACCAGTCTTTTTCGCTCAAAAAATTAAAAAAGGTTTACTAAGTATTTTTATTGATTTTTTTCATTTTGAATTGTCACTTTTTAAATCCACGAATCAAAATTATTGTATGTACATATATCCATGTTCTGAAACATTTCCTTCTCACCGAAAGAAAAAAAACTTGATACTTTTCCCCAAGATTCTCAAACATTTGATCCATTTCTAAATGTAAGAAGATCTGCTCATGTTGCTAAAGAGAAAAGGTTCACTTTGTGACAATACTCTCCGACTAAAACCGAAAACAGTGATTTTGGTTGCTGTATTTAAACTCGACAATGGTTCCCAATTTTCTATTAGAAACAAGAAGAAGAACCCATTTAAAACTTTTTGCAAAGTCAAACAAAATTTAAAGTTGCGTTAATTACCTACTGCTACAAAGTAGGAAGTGAGAAGCTAGGGTTTGAAGCACTTGTATAGGCATAGAAGAGAGAAAGAAAACTTGATACAATGCAATCATTCTCTTAACATCTTAACCACGCTTTTATAAATCAAAGTTGAAAAACGTTTAATTTTTTATAACTTTTAGGGTACGAAATCTTTCTCGCTCTTATAGAAGAATTCATTAGGGGGTACGAAATACGAAAAAAAATATATGAAAATTTCAATTTTGAAACATTTCAGTTATACCTACAAATAAACGCGATGCTGCGAAATATTACTAATACTTTTTACTCGTACCTACGGAGTAATACAGGAATGAAAAAACGGTCATCGTGTAAAAAGTTAAATTCATTTATGAAAATAAATTAAAGACAAGAAACGAACATAATTCATTATTCAACGATGAAAACGTTTATTTTTCAACAATAAAATGCTGCTTGATGCTTTTTAGATCCTTAACTTTCTAAAGGAAGGTATCCCCGTCTCACCTGCAACTATTATATATTTCCTGCAATAAATAATATCGTAACAGTTATAAAATTTTAATTTTTCTCCATTCAAAAATTTTAACGCAATTATGAAAATGGAAAGAAACTTATTTCGCATCGAAGCGGACAAAAATTTTCTCAATGATTTATTCCCAAATTATTTCAACAATAGGTAGGTATATTTACAACCTACCTACTTCCTACGCAGATAAACTGATACAGAAAAATCTATTTGACGTTACAATAGCACAGAAAATTTTTTCATGGTTTTGATTTGAAATTCAGAAGTGCCTATTGAGGATTCACCTTTCTCAATTTTCTAAAAGAGATGAAATTGATAGAGAAGTAAAGAGGAGATGGTTTTTTTTCAGTTCAAGTTTACAGTTTGGTATTCGCCTTATTTTGGTCAGCGACGCCTACATTCCATAAAAAATAATCGAATGCCTTTAAATGAAAATGGTAGTCTCCTCACAAAAGACAATTTGAAATTCTGATTTTCAAACTGTTTTAGCACCATGAAGAAAAAATAAATAAATAAATAAATAAAAATCGAAATACTTGCCAAAATTTAATCACAAAATGAAAACTATCGCTACTCTGCATTTTACAGAAAGGATGGGAAGTTCAGTTCTAGTGATTAAAATAATTAAAGATAAACACGATCCATATTTTTTTTTTTCAAAAAAATTGATTCGTAGTCGTTTGTGTTTATTTACGGCAAACTGAGTATGCAATTCTATTAACGTCATCGCATTGTCTTCGAAGTCGAACTCTTTAGAACCAAAAATGAAGTCGCGTCAACTGGTTTTGGTCAAACTGTGTATGAGTTTTCTTCGATGGTCATGGTCTACCAATAAAATGGGAGAGCTGCATGAAACATCAGTAAAAATTAAACTATTCTATGCTAAAGCGCCTAAAGCGGATCAGAATTGGCAAAAAATGCCAATTGTGTTTTATTGGAAGGATTTCGGCGAATATGATTAAAAAGTGGACCTAGGTATAATATATTGACGTAGGTAGGCATGCCCTATGTTTTTACGAATTAATATCACTGGAAAGCAAAACGTGAAAATCGTAAGGTCGTCACAAAAATGATTTCGCCATGAACCACCCTTTTTATGCAGTAACATAATTTTATACTTAACAGAAGATAGACATTTTTATTTTGGGAGACTACCAACCGGATGTGTATGCAAAATACATAAATTTGAATTTTTACAATTATTTTTAGACGTAGGTACTTAAGTAATTCATTTTTGAAATTTGATTTTGAAAATTAGGCTTTTTCTAAATTTTTTAGATTGAAATAAGATGCTTAGGAACCTCTCATTTTCCCCTTCAAATTTCAAAATAAAATTTCAACTGATTTTCAAAATGAAATTTGGACAAATTATCAACATTTTTGCGCCTTCATTCTCCAAGCAAATTATTTTATGCAAAATGAAAATTTTTCCAAAATTCAAAAACATAGAAATTCTGTTTTTTCCCTATTGACAAAATTATGCTTAAAAGCATGCGTAACAATGCGCAGTGGCGTAGCCAGGATTTTCTCAAGGAGGGGGCAAAACCAGATTTTTAGGCATGAAAAATCGAAATGAGGGGTAATTTTCTAGAAATCTATTATGATGTGTGGTGATTTCATGAAAATGAAGGCCAAAGTACTGCTCGAGCGAAGCGAGAGCGAAAATTTTTAGAAAAAATGGGTCCAAACAACGAAAAAACGTCCATTTTTGCATGCTTTCTTAAAAATTTTCGCTCTCAAGGGGGAGGCCATGGCCCCCTTCGCCCCCCTTGGCTACGCCACTGACAATGCGTGATTTTGGAGTGGTGTAAAAGCGTGCATTATCGCGTTAAAAATGTGCATTTTCGCATGCTAAACAGAAGCAATCTAGCAATCAAGTATTTTCTAAAATGCAATCCAGTGAGTAAACATTTTTTCAAGTCCAAAAATTGATAACATTTAATGCAAAAATAACCTCTAGTCCAATAAGCTGCAAGGTGGCCGAGTGAGTTACATGGCAGCACAACGCAGTAACCAGGGATCAATCCCCGCACGCAGCATAAATTTTTCACTTTTTTTCTCATTTTTTTGAAAAAATTATCTATTGGAATGTCTTAAAATTCACAATTAATCGGTAGATATATTGCCTGTGAGTTATGAGCAATTTTTCTGCTAAAATTTCCGCACTTTTTGTGCAATTTTTTTAAAAAGTCCAAATTCACACATGCGTGTGATATGCAAAAAAGCATGCATTTCAGCATGTTGTGCGCACAATTTTTGTCAATAGGGTTATTTCAAACTTTCAAATTTTTTATTCACCTTGAAACTGTTGACGAGTCTCTCTCTCAGGGCTGTATACCAATATTCAAATACCAATACCAATACCGGCAATACCGGCAAATTTTGCAAAAATTTTCGAATACCGTTTTACCAATACCGATTAGCAGACAGATGAAGTACCAATTTACAAAATACCAATAAAGTTTTTGAAATGGTATTAATACCAAAATACCAATACCAAAATAATTTTCAATGGTATATTTTGGTATTGGTATTTTGTGGTATTTTGAATTTTTTGATTGATTACAAAATTTTAAATAAAATAACTAATAAATTACTCATATTGAAAAGCTTGTAAGTGATAATGATGAACCTTGAACTCGCAAATTGAGGTGTCTAAATAGAAAAAAAGTGTAATTTCTAAAAAAAATTGGAAAAACTTTGTTAATTTTGGGCTAAAAACACACTTCTTATTCGGTATTATATTGGTACAATACCAATACCAATACCAGATACCGAAAAAAAATCTACAACATAATAAAATACCAATACCAAAATACCAAAATTCGATATCTGTATTGGAGAATACCGAAATACCAATACCATTTGGGGAACTGTATGTTAAATACCAATACCTGGTACCAATACCATTTATGTTTATCGGTATACAGCCCTGCGTCTCTCTCAACATAGACTCAAAAATTGATCACAATCTCCCATATGCTTATGACTCATATCTCCATAAAGCCTCTTCCATTCTGAACTCCATTCAGCTATATATCCTCTTCAACCTTTCTATCCAGAAAATCCTACAAAAACTAAGAAAAATATTCTCTCATTTGATACATCATTACTTGAACACATTCAACTAAGTACCTACACAAATTATCAATAACTTTATTGCTCAGTATAATGATTTCATATTGTTTTACACTGATGGGTCAAAATCCGTAGATTGCTGTGGTTGTTCGGTCATTCGTGATTGCGAGGTTTCGCGATTTCCACTTCCCTGCTTGTTCAGTATTCTTTTATGTGAACTAGGTATATGCTATACTTACATCTTTTAACATGGCAATTGAGAGCAGACTCGACAAAGTTGCGATCTTTGCCGATTCACTAAATTCCATCTCTCAACTAAGATCTAAATCAAAGCAACATCCAATTGTCTCAGGAAATCTCATCTTTCCAATGTGACAGGGATGTTACCATAGCCTGGATTCCAGCCCACTCAGGAATCTTGGGAAATGAAACAGTAGACTTAGCAGCAAAGCAGTCACTACGGATTTCACTGGTACAAGAAACACCTGTCCCTGTGTCTGATGTGATGTAAGCCATATTATGTTCACGGTTAATTCCCAGCTAGATTCTCACCACCACCAACATTCAAGATTTGCCCAGGAAGCAGGCTATTGCCTTATGCCATATATGTATGTACAGGCCATACCCTCCTCACCCACTCTCATCTGTTCAAAAAAGAATCTCCTCCAATATGCTCTACATGCAAAGTCCAACTCACCATCTCCCACATCTTACTCTCCTGTCAAGATCATTCCAATTTAAGAAACTCACTTAACCTTCCTAAAACCCTACCTGAAATAGCTCATAACCCTTCAATCTTATTCTCCTTTCTCCAAAAATCCAACCTCCTTTTGAATTTTTTTTTGTCAAATTACTCTGGGGCGTCGAAGTCAAGTACTTTGTAATGATCAAATGCAAAAATATTAGTAGGTAGGTACTGTATGGAAAAAAAGTTGAAAGGAGTTGAAACTTCTTTTAAAAGATCCAGTCAATTGACCGATTCAATGCCCATTTCAATTTATTTTTGAGAAGAATCAAACTCAGAGTCAATTCAGAGCTGGATTTGAGAAAAAAATTCTTGAGAGACTTTTTGGATATTATGCTTACGTTTCTTATTCCAACCGCTCTTTCATGTTATTGGAAATCGTAGGTATAATCGATTCCAAGTGGCATTTATGAATTGTACTAATCGGGTACCTATCACATAAACCTCAAAAGCACAAAAATCTTAATTTTTTTTTAAATCTTCGAGATGCAACCTTTGGTACAATGTACTTACCTTACCAAATTGATTAAAACATTTTAAACTTACATACATACAACATGAATATAAAAGAGACTTACAACTTTGTATTCTAAGGAATACACATTCGCTAATTTCTTCCAAGTTATAGTTTTGTATTAATAGGAAAACTTTTCATCAAAATTTCATTCGATAATTCGAAAATAAAATAAATTTCTGTACCTACTTCTCGAAGAAAACTAATCGTGTATTTT
This sequence comes from Planococcus citri, assembly GCF_950023065.1. NCBI lineage: Eukaryota > Metazoa > Arthropoda > Insecta > Hemiptera > Pseudococcidae > Planococcus > Planococcus citri. Next base: position 53,030,620 of record NC_088679.1, read on the forward strand.
ATTTAAAATCTTTACATCTGTTCAAGTTACGTACGTACGTACGTAGGTAGCGGGTACTAAACATTTTAGTTCTATAACACATAAAGTTGCAAAATTTTCAATAGCAGGTGTAACGTTTTGAAAGAGTAAAATGCTTTTATGCATAAATACTTAGGTAAAACTCTGCCACACGGAGCTTGATTGGTAATAAGATTTCATTTGTGTATAAGTTCACAATACTTATTTGGAAATTCGCACAAACTGAAATATGAAAACAACAACTTTTTGACAAATTCCAGGGAAAATATTAGAATTTGTCGTGAACATATGAATGAAATATTAAATATAAGAGTTATAGGAGGTGTATGCATACCTATACATTATAAGTAGACATGCAGGTGTAAGTATATTTTCAACAGCATAAATACCGAAATAATACCTTCATTTTATCAAAATATACTTTCAATATGACAAGTAGTCGGTAGTTCAGTTTTTCAATATCACGTACCTACGTATAGGTACCTATTAACACTTATCGAAGTCGAATAAAATACACCCACAGTACTGCTATATACCTATTAGTACCTACCCACACATAGGTACTTCAAACGTTTTAATTAAACGTGATTATAGTTTCAAATCTACGCACGAATAACAAAAGAATTCTCCTAATCAAAAATCTAAATTGGTTCTTTTTCCAATAATTACTCGTGTAAGGTAAACATAATTTATAGGGAAAGTAATTTGAAATACTTATACCTATTTCATATATTTCTACTGTTCGTGTCAAATAATAATTTACTTTTCGATTCGTGTATTTTGTAGGTGAAATTTTTATTCTAAATTATACATCGTTTACTCGTTTCTAAAAAAAGTAGGTAGGTATTGTAAATATAGTAAAGTAGGTAATGTTTCGAAAAAAGCAATATTAAGAATAATTCGCCCTCGTTAAATACGAGCTCAATCTTGAAACCCTCATAGTGTGTCAATTCATGGTGTTATTTTTTTATCGCCATCGTTTTTTTTAAAATAATACTTAGAACTTGTACTTTGTATTAGCAGTCTTTCTGATTTGTAGGAAGGAACTTTGATACTTAAAATAGATTTTTAAAAAATAGGCTTTCAAACAGTGCTGAAAAATCAAAATATTCGTGGAAAAAATTACCGCACTACAAATATTTAAAAAATCAAAAAAAAAAAATTAAAAATTTGATAGCTTAAAAATCATGCAATATTTCAGATCTGAGAGAATAAAAAATTGCTCGAGACTAGGTTACCTATTTTATGAATACCAACAACCTCTGTAATTACTGTGTCCTCGAAATGGTAAAAATGAATACCATGCTTTCGACTAAATACGAAGCACCGATAAATTTTCCTTCGCTAACAGCAAAAAAATATTTAAAAACGTATTCGCGAAGTAATTTGATTCTGTATTTTGAGTAAGTTTTGTTACAAACTTGTCCAACTTGCTGATTTGGAATGTTGCCATCGTGTTACAGATATGTTAGAATCACCGTTTGCTTATGACGGAAAAATTTCTCCTTTGCAGCAGCAGATTATGGCTTTTTTCATGGCGTTTTTAAACGTTTCATTTTCGCTTGGCTTCACACCAAATAGCATTGAACGAGATTAATGCTGTTTTTACGTTTGTTATTTCTAAATGTTATTTGTCGTTATTACAGATCATTTGATGGTAAATTCACTATTCGATGATTTGACAAAGAAAATACTTACCCCTACAGCTATACAAACTAAAATTAATTGAAATGAAGGACGTAATGATATTTGTTTATCACTCGAACAGAAACAGATACTTACCTACCGTATGGCATCGTTTTTCTACCAAATAAATCTGTAAAACGAAACGCGACCTACGCTGAGTCTTTTACACTGTTAATTTGTAATAGGTACATACCTATCTTTCCATTTTCTCATCTATACCTACCTAATACTTTGCTGTAGTTGGGTATCTAAATTGTTCATCTGCAGATAAAATTCTTGATACTTTTACTTACTCGAATGTTGTTTCATTTTTTTGTCAGCATTTTTAGATTTACGTAAACAAAACTATAGACTAACTTTTTTTTTTACATTTGTACCGAAAAGTTTGAATTCTCCTTCATTTTTGAGATTCCAGCGCCAAAAAATTCGAATATATAAATTACTTTTCGAGCATTGAATTTAAAACGAAAAGTAAATTTGCAAAAAAACGAAAAAGAATTAAAAATTAATTCCAACATTTTTTCTTAAAACAAAACGGATCCGTCTTAACCATTTTACAAATGTAAAGAAATACTTCAAATGACTCGAGCACCTTTTCAAAAAGTTTTCAACTCTTTAAAAAGTGAAGAAAAAAATTAAGAAAATAAAAAAACCGAAAAATTTATATAAAAAAAAGAAGTAAAAACTTATCTTCTTTGTATTAATTCAGTAGCACTTAAGATATTGGGCCGAAAGTTGAAAACCTTTCATTTTAACGAAACTTATTTAAAAATGGCTCCATGCTGCTTTGTTATAATACAACTTATATGACACTCGGCGGGTTTTTTAATAAAACTCAACTTTCTGTCAGCGGAACTGAATATCTTTCAACGTCCTAAGAGGTTTTTAAACTTAAAGCTTCGAGTTTTCTTTGAAATCCTCTTACATTATCTTTTCCTTTTCAGCTCCCGTGAAATTTCTGCCAATCTAACTATCGTCAAGGTGCTGGATAAAATCAACAGTAAATATCCATTACAGCAGCAATAATATTTTTTACAAGTGGTAAGCATATTTTCAAAACTTGAATCGCGTTTAAGCTGACAATGTACTATTTTTAGAGAGCACAGCTGAGTTCTCTTCTTCTACTCGTGTCTCTACCTACTATATTGACAACTATCGAGTTTAGTGTGTTAAAAATATTTTCTCACTGCGTTAGAAGTACATAAATAGGTACCCAACACAACGAGATGATATATATCTATAGATACAGTACATGTAGGTAGGTCTATAGACTATATACCTATTTTTAGATTATAAATGGAAAAATACGTCTATAATAGTTGAAAAATGCCTTTTATTTTTATCCCATGTTTGTATGGGTACTTGCCTAGCACGTCTAATATGTATTTGCCAATTTATTTACATTGTTTTCAAAAATTTGATTCGATTCCATTCGATCTGATTCGATTCATCCAGTACAATATAAATCTATAAGTTCTCCCAGGCCTATGCGCAATATTGCGCGAGTGGCACAGGGCTCCAGTTAACCATTTAACCATTACAGAATACAAAAACAAAAAAATAAATAAATAAACAAACAAAACAAAATAAAATATGTAAAACAACAAAATGTAGTAAGCAATATAGACATTTTACCAACTACATAATTAGACCGACCAACAACAGAAACAAAAAAATGAAATGAAAATAAACATAAGAGATTGGAAATACATTTTTTAGAATAAATTAGACTGTACTAAACAGGTAATATTTACTGGGGAGCAATAAATACAGTTTACTATTAGATATAAATTGAACAAACAACGAGTAAGACATTACATCTGATCAACCATAACAGTAATGACAAAATAAAAGACAGACAAATAGGCCACAGGATACTACAAGCATAATATATAAATACTCGTAAATAAACAAAGCCTAGATTTTGAGAGAAAGCGTTAGCTAGAGCAAAGGTATAGTTTAGTTTTTAGGGATGAGACTATTTCTAGCTAGCCAATCATTGAGTTCTGCATGGGACCTGATGCAGCTCATGGCTCTGTTAAAAATTCTGGGCAATTTCCCAGGGGCCTGCATACCAGACCAAACCCACCTGAAACGTGGAGTTTTTGCCACCAAATTCCCAGTACTTGTACCCCTCTCACTAACATACACTCCAAATTTCCCTCTGTTCCTTTGCCCTATTGACAAAATTATGCTGAAAAGCATGCATAATAGTGCGTGATTTTAGACTGGTGTAAAAGCGTGCATTATCGCGTTAAAAATATACATTTTTGCATGTTAAACAGAAGCAATCTAGCAACCAAGTATTTTCTAAAATGCACCAGTGAGTAAAAATTTTTTTAAGTCCAAAAATTGATAACATTTATGCAAAAATAACTACTATTCTATTAAGCTGCAAGGTGGTCGAGTGAGTGAAGCAGTCGCACATCGCAGGAACTTGGGACCAATCCCCGCACATGCCGGAAATTTTTTTAAAAATTTTTTTTGAGAAAATTGTCTATTAGAATGTCTTAAAATTCACAATTAATCAGTAGATAGTATTGCCTGTAAGTTTGAGCAATTTTTCTGCTAAAATTTCCGCACTTTTTGTACATACTTTTGGTTTACTTTTAAGCATGATGCTATTCACTGGCTAAATAGCATGCAATTTTTTGAAAAAGTCCAAATTCACCTATGCATGTGATATTCAAAAAAGCATGCATTTCAGCATGTTGTACGCACAATTTTTGTCAATAGGGTGTACATAATCCACAGCTCTCAGTTGATAAAGTTTCTGGACCGGCAGGATTTTTAATTTGACAAAAGCCTCTTTAGTACTGTCCCCTTTTTTCAGCCCCATAATACTTCGTATTGCCCATTTTTGTAGTATGTGTATAGGCTTTATGTGGGTTTCAGCTGCCCCCCCCCCCAGATTATCAACCCATATTGCATAACTGACTGATACAGGGCATAGTAAATTCTAAGCAGGTATATGGCCATAGTGAATGTGAAAATGAATTTGGATCTATAGAAATTTCTAGATGTTTACAGCAATCCTTAAAAATCAGTGAAATACATACATTGATCATTGATGTCATGGTTTTGAACGATTTTAAACCATTCTAGTATGTAGAACCTTTTCATGAACTTTTTTGGAAATTCATCAATTTCATCTCCTCAGTTTTTGCCAAATACGAGGAAACAATCCTAGGTAGGTACTTTGTGAAAATGAAAAGTACACATCTATTCTTATTGGGTCTCTTATCACTTTACACTAGACTTTCACAATATTTGGTGTTTTTCCACCTCCTTTGATGGTTTGAGGCCAACGTTTCAAACTCAAACTTATGGACTTATACCCACTTATCTGCTCCTTCATCAACGGAATTTAACATTCGAAAATTTCCAAGGAAATCAGTCCAAATATACAGTCCGGCACGATGAGATAACAAACATAAGCTACTTTAAATATCGGGAAGTTAAGTTGCGAATATCGCTATAAGGTGTAGAGAGGCCTATCTTTAGGCGTTTTGTAATTTCGAGCTCTAATAAATACGAAATATAACTCGGGAGCGCAACACGCCGACTAAATCAAACAATTGGGAAAGTTTGGTAGAAGAAACTATGATTCTGATAAATAGTGCGTGGTAAATATGAAATTAAATCGATGAAGTGGGATTTTAATAACGTGGCAAAGCTAAGCTTCTGAGAAAGGAACCGGACCCTTAACGACATTTTGTAATTTATAAAATAAAACTCGAAAACGTAAAAGGACACAGACAATAAAGCATCGAGCTGGCCATTGTTGTAAAGTGTTAAACTTTCGGATCAAAACTTGCTGGAAACTTGCGCTTTTCACTGGGGAGATGAGACTAACTTCGTAATTTGTTAAACAGCAGCTGAAAGGTTTCTTAAACGATCTGAGAAATGTTACTTCGTACTGAAGTTTTTTCTAAATAATGTTGGATGAAGACGATAATGAAAATAAAAATCTTTTCAATTTGTATTCCCTCATCGCTTCGATTATTCCATTTGCAACTTTCTCACTAAAGGATATAAACCTTACGCGAATTGATGTTTTTTTTTCGTTTATTTTCGTTGCCATTCTTCGTTTCCTTTTGTGCGAGAAAAAAAACAAAGCTTTTCACTTAATGGCTAACCAAGATTTCATCAATCTAATGAATCAACAAATCGAAAATATGTAGGTGATCGTAAATTTTAATCTATCAACTGGAGAAATCCCAAAGACAAAATGTAACCTTTCCAATTATTTCAGCCCATGAAAATGTTAATGACAATCTATAAAAATCTTATTTATTAGTCAACTGCAATAATATTGAATGATGGATTTTATCAACAACAAATTGCCTATCTACTTACTCTTATGGTTTTTAGTGCTTATTTTCAGCGTAGTATACGTAAGCTTACGGTTTAAAGTTAGGTACAACTACCTATTTACCTACTATGTAGGTAATCATTCCATTTTTCAACCATCATTTTCTCGCGAGATTTTTTCAACGGCCAAAATTTCTGCTAAATCAGCATAGGTATACATAGAATAGATGAGGAAATAGGATCTTTTCACAGATTACCTACCCAACTGACCAACGACGTCAGCTTTAAAGTCATCTCATTAATTTTCACCAACAAATTAATTTCCCTTACCGTTGAAAAATTGATCATTTCGCGTCACCCTTGTTGACCTATTAAGCTTTTGAACCATTTGTTAATAACCAAAGACCTTTTAAATTCTCGTTTCCTGAGAAATGCCTGTAAAGGTTTAGATAAAGCTGTATAAGGGCTACCGCCAATGACAAAAACGGACAAAGGAAAAATAAAAGAATGATGCGGATACCTATGCCTCGAAAAAATCAATACAAAAATAATCGAAAAATAACTCTAACACATTTTAATTTTGAAATTCATCGATTTGTTGAAAATAATTCCGAGCTAAGAAAAACTAAGTACCAATTTCTCGTCAAGAACATCAACAAAAAGCTTCATATAAAGTTTCCCTCGAATATGGTAAAAAGGATATAGCTGCTCAAAGGGAGTTCTTTGCAGACAAAGGTACATTAGACGTACGATTTCTAGGATATCATATAAACGAAAATGATACCCATTTATTAAAAGATATACCCAATATGATTTTTTTTCTATTTCTAAGTACATATTCAATTCGGTCAAACTTAATAGGTTACATTTTATAAAATTGACAGCGAAAACCAGTCCACTAAATAATACAAAAAGAGGTTACCGCAATCGAAGCAATAACATAGGGAGAAGATTTGAAAACTAGACAGGTGACTGATGATTCTGGCTGTTATTCTGAAAAACGCTTTTCACTTTCGACTGTCCTCTATAACGCTTTGTGAAAAATGAGTTTCAGCCTTAATCACATTTTACCAGTACGTCTTTCTTTTTACTTTCATTTTTCAGTAAAAGTTTGCCGATTACAATACACCTCGTGGATTTTTCAATAACGCTGTTCGAGTGGTTTTTTTTCTACTTCTGCTTTTCATTTTTATTAAATTTGAAGAAACAATCGAAAATCTATCGGGAAATTTTTTCATGTTTTTTATTACCTGTGGCCAGTTGTATTCCGTTTTATTTCCAACTTGAAGTTATGAGTGATTTGAACGGTCATATTTCGTTAATGTTAGCGTAGGAAATGTCGTTCATTGTTTTTCTATCGGTTTCGTTTGCATGTACAGGGTGCTCGAGAAATGAGCAGCTATGAGAGAACTGAAAACTTGGGATATAGATCAAATAGGTACCTTGAAAAGATTCAGGTGAAAGACCTATCTGGGAAATTGAAAAAAAGCAATGCTTGACGATAGAGGTTTTGATATCTCCTTCGTAGAATAGTCAGGCGCGGACTGGCCCTACCGGGATACCGGGAGTTTCCCGGTGGGCCCCTCCAAAAAAATGGGCCCTTCCAAAAAAATGGGCCCTTAGTATAGATGACGGGCCCTTCGGTGAAATAAAGGCCCTTTCATATTTTGAAATTAGTTTATCTACTTTAAATGTGAGGATCAAAATCACTACTGTCTATAGCGATTAATTTGTAATTTATATCTAAAACAACGCGGCCAGAACGTGTTGGCACGCGACCCACTATGGTTTCGTCGATTTAATATTGTTATGTGACGCTGAGGCCTGTGCGTGCTGACAGGGCCTATTCTAAGGAAAATTTGGAGCTGCGCAAACATAGCTCACGATGCGACTGATCAAAAATAATAAAGAAGGCCCGAGCAAAGCGAGGGCAAAAGCTTTTGAAAATTAATGATTATTCATTTCTTCAGAAGTAAAACAACATTAAGTACCTATTTTTAATGCGAGAAGTCATTTTCTCTACTCTTCACTAACTTATGGTCAGAGAAACAAAAAGAAAAATGATCTTGCCCGAGCGAAGCGAGGGCGAAATCTGCGAAAACTTGATAATTTGAAATGCAAAACAACATCAATCTTGATGCAGAAAGTTAATTTTCATGGCTTCAAAATTTTTTGTTTTCAGGAAATTAAAAAATTTTCAAAAGTAGGAATGTGAAGGCAAGAGCTCTCAAAAATTTACAATTCTTTATTTTTTCAGGACAAAATTGAGTATAAGTACCTATGTTTTCAAATTGTTCATGAATTTTTGACGAAAAATAGGACCTTTTTTTTTTGGTATTTTATTTGTAGAAAAAAATTGGGACTTTAAATTCTGGTACATAGTTATGACAAGAATGAGAAGAGACCTTCTTTTGGTAAATTTCAAGTGAAACAGCATTATTTATTTCTAATGTGAGAAGACAATTTTTCTACTCTCGAACTTATAATAAGAGGATACAAAAGGAAAATGATTTGGCCCGAGCGAAGCGAGGGCGAAAACTTGAAAATTTTGATTTCAAAGAAGTAAAAATCCATGGTTTTTGGTAATTTTTTGATTTTCCGAACTTATACAAATTTTACTTTTCATATTCATTGTCCATCTTTAAGTATGACTGTCGTGTTTGTTCAAAATTGTTTTTTAATGAATAAAATGAAAAATGTAGGTATGCAGCTGAATTTTTGGAACTGCGCAAACTAATTCGGAACTACACACATTTTTTTTGGAACTGCGCAAAATGTGCGGAGCTGCGCCTTAGAATAGGCCCTGCCTAGTACCACGTCAGCACGGCAGGGCCTATTCTAAGGCGCAGCTCCGCACATTTTGCGCAGTTCCAAAAAAAATGTGTGTAGTTCCGAATTAGTTTGCGCAGTTCCAAAAATTCAGCTGCATACCTACATTTTTCATTTTATTCATTAAAAAACAATTTTGAACAAACACGACAGTCATACTTAAAGATGGACAATGAATATGAAAAGTAAAATTTGTATAAGTTCGGAAAATCAAAAAATTACCAAAAACCATGGATTTTTACTTCTTTGAAATCAAAATTTTCAAGTTTTCGCCCTCGCTTCGCTCGGGCCAAATCATTTTCCTTTTGTATCCTCTTATTATAAGTTCGAGAGTAGAAAAATTGTCTTCTCACATTAGAAATAAATAATGCTGTTTCACTTGAAATTTACCAAAAGAAGGTCTCTTCTCATTCTTGTCATAACTATGTACCAGAATTTAAAGTCCCAATTTTTTTCTACAAATAAAATACCAAAAAAAAAAAGGTCCTATTTTTCGTCAAAAATTCATGAACAATTTGAAAACATAGGTACTTATACTCAATTTTGTCCTGAAAAAATAAAGAATTGTAAATTTTTGAGAGCTCTTGCCTTCACATTCCTACTTTTGAAAATTTTTTAATTTCCTGAAAACAAAAAATTTTGAAGCCATGAAAATTAACTTTCTGCATCAAGATTGATGTTGTTTTGCATTTCAAATTATCAAGTTTTCGCAGATTTCGCCCTCGCTTCGCTCGGGCAAGATCATTTTTCTTTTTGTTTCTCTGACCATAAGTTAGTGAAGAGTAGAGAAAATGACTTCTCGCATTAAAAATAGGTACTTAATGTTGTTTTACTTCTGAAGAAATGAATAATCATTAATTTTCAAAAGCTTTTGCCCTCGCTTTGCTCGGGCCTTCTTTATTATTTTTGATCAGTCGCATCGTGAGCTATGTTTGCGCAGCTCCAAATTTTCCTTAGAATAGGCCCTGGTACTAGGGGTGGTTTCGTGATAAACTCGTGGCAGGTGAGAGTGATCTCGGGCCTTTGGGCCCGCGAGAATAATCTCTGGCCCTGGGCCCCATGAGAGTACCCTCGGGCCTGTACGCTTCGCAAGAGTAATCTCAGGCCCTTGTGCCCTGCGAGAGTAACATCAGTGCTCGGGCCTTTACACCTCGTGAGAGTAATTTCAAGCCCCTGGGCAACGCGAGATTGATCTGGGGTCCTTGGGGCCTGCAACAGTGAGAGGCCCAGAGCGAAAATCTCTATGGGCTCGTTTCAAAAGAAAAATCTTGATGTGCTAATTGTAAGCAGCAATGGGACAATTCGAATCGCGGGGCTGAATCGGGGGAGCGTCGCGATTCACCGATTTTTTTCTCTTTCAGTAGCATTTTTGTGATACATAAGTATAAAATAAATGTTTTCATCAATTTTTCTGACCTCTGTTCCTCTTGAAAATAGAAAACACTAATTTTCAGCTATACTACAGCCATCAAAGTCGACTGCACGTAGATTTCAAGTTCAAGTCGCTTCGTAGCCTCCAGCGACTTTTTGAAAATTGTTAGAGCCTTCAGCAGATTTTTGAAACATGAAATTGGTGCTGAAGAAATTGTAAATCGGTTATGTCAAAACAGTGATGAATTCAGGGACGAAGCAAAGAGGGGCTAGGGAGGCACCCCCCCCCCCAGTGTTCCGCGAAAGTTGGGAAAAGTTGGAAAATTGTGAGAAGTAAAAGAAAGTTGGGAAAATATAAAAATTCCGACAATAATTATTTTAGTTTTGGAGTTTTCAAATGTTAAAATTTTTTACAATCACCAAAGTTGAAACTTTCCCAACTTTTGAAGCCAACCCAGTTTCTAAATCTATGATTGTCCCAACTAAAATTCACATTTTTTTCAAAAATTTTTGCCCTCGCTTTGCTCGGGCAAAATTGTTGTGCCTTTTTACGTCAACATTACAACTGTTTTGCTTCTTGAAATTACAAATTTTGAAAATCCTTTACCCTCGCTTCGCTCGGGCCAATTTATTTTTTTTCAGGCTTGAAAATTTCAAGAAACTATTGATAAATTTCTTAAAAAGTTGAGATCAGAAAAACAGAATTTTTTCATTAAATTTGATATTGTTCTACTTTTTGAATTACTATTTTTCCAAAGCTTTTAGCCTCGATTCTCTCGACCCAATTTGATTCTCTTCTACCTACTAAGTTACAATTTCAAGAAACGTATGATTGAATTTGAAAAATATTGAGACCAGAAAAACTGGATTTTTTAAATTAAAATTGATGTTCTACTTTTCCATTTCAAGTCACATATTTTCCAAAACTTTTGCCATTGCTTCACTCGGGCCAATTTAGTTCTTTTTTTCACTCTGAAGAATTTTACAAAACCACTGATAAAATTAAAAGAAAGTTGAGATCAGAAAAACCGAATTCTTACATTAAAATTGATGTTATTCTACTTTGCGAACTACATACAAACTTTTCAAAGCTTTCGGCCTCGCTTCGCTCGGCACAAATTGGTTCTCATCTGCACAGTTACAATATTTTAAAAAATCTATGATTGAATTTTGAAAAATGTTGAGATTAGAAAAACCGAATTCTTTCATTAAAATTGGTGTTATTCTACTTTTTGAATCATACATTTTCCAAAACTTTTGCCCTCGCTTCGCTCGGGCCATTCAAAATACTACTTTAAAAAAATTTTAAGAAAGGTAGAATGGGGTAATTGCAAATTTGTGACCTCATGCAAAAAAACATCAATTTTCTGGTTGTGCCAACTAAGGGGTGTCGAAGCAACAACCTTCACCGACCTATTCACCTGGTCACAACTTGCAGGGTTCAACTTGTCGCTCCGTAGCAAACACTATTGTCAAAGCATGTTGAAACCACTCATAAGTAAAGTGAGAGGTGTTTTTTTAAAAAATGCATGTAAAATAGAAAAAACAGTCGATTTATCTGGAATTTTCACGATTAGGGTCATGAAGGATTGGAGTTTGAGGTAGGATATCGCAATTTGAAATTTTGTTTTTATTTTGGCCGTAAATCGCGTTTTTCCAATCACCCCCAAAAAAATCGACTTCGGGTAATTGCAAAAACAATTTTTTTTTTTTCATTTTTGCACTTACCACAAATATTTTTTTTCCCTAAATAACTTGAAAATGGTTCGAAATTACAAAAAAAATAAACTTCCACGGTCACATGATGAGTTACACGTTAGAGAAATGATTAACAGTTTTACTGAATTTTAAAATTATTGCTCCTTTTTAATGTTTTACTAATATATTTGACGAAAAATGTATTTCTATGACGAGTTTTTTGCATAAAAAACATCAGAAATGATCAATAGTTGATTTTTTGTTCGTTTTAGCGAGTTTAGAAAAAAATAATTTTTCAACATTTTTTCACTCCCCTAAAAATTTGTTTGGGAAGTGGAAAAGTTTTCGAATTTTTTACCGAATCAAGACCACGAATACATCAAAAGTTAGCAAATGACACTTAGAATACACTGAGTGTGTTGAAAATGCAAAAAAATATAAAAATGAAAAAAATATCGCCCACTTTTGCATTTACCCCAACATGAGGTAAATGCAAAAGTCGATTTTCAAATTTTCAAATTGGTATTTTTCTCCACGATTTGTGGACCAAATTGTACCAAAATTTTACCATTGATAGAGAACCCCCTGAAGTATAAGTGGTACAAATTTCAGCTTCATCCATGCAATAGTCTTCTCACAGCGCCCTCTCAAAGTGTCACTAATCAAAAAGTGCTTTGCAATTACCCCACTCTACCTAATATGAAAATTAAACAGAAAAATTCCAGAAGTACCTACTCATAATATTCAAAGTTTATAAAAAATGCAAATTTTTCATTTCTTTCGGAACAGAACCACTTGCTTTTCAAAATTTTTTAATATCAGAGTGTTCACCACGTTAAAATTTTGATTATAGTCGGCAAAGTTACAATTTTTTGGCTACAAAATGTCGTGATACAATCCCCTCACTACTTGTAACTGAAATACCCTCTTTTTTCATCCAACTTGGGAATTTTCAGTCGAATAAGTTGAGAATTTTCAGTCAAATTAGTTGGGAATCTTAGATCTTTGCCCCCCCCCCAGCAAAACCACTTCGCTACGTCCCTGGATGAATTCGCACGAATTTTAGTATTATAATAATCATAGTACTTACGTTAGTATTGAGTGTTGTTCAAATTATTTTATTATTATTTTTTTTTTTAAATACCTACAGAACAAACACGTTTTTTGTTGTTATTTTATTATGAAAAGCGCAATTTATCTAGAATCAAATTTTTGACATTTTTTCACCTAATATGTACGTCTACATACGGCCACACAACATTAATTAAAAAAACGGACCCTCAATTCTGGATTGGGCCCCAATTTTCATGATTTCCCGGTAGGCCTTTTTGACCCAGTCCGCGCCTGAGAATAGTCAACTAAACAAAAGGCTCATCTGCGTCGTGATTAGTTGCGGGGGGGGGGGATGAAAATTTGAGCTTTCGAATAATGAAAACAGATCGAAAAAATGTTTCAAACTGAGGTAGAAATGATTTTTTAAACATTTGAGCTTTGCTGAGAAAAACTTTAATTTTTTGAAAAAAGTTTTTTTTGAGAATTTTGAGAAGCTAGGAGGCGTTCTTTTCTTCAATTTTTCATCATTTTACATTGGAAAGGTTAGGGTTCGTACAGTACACAAAACCATTTAAAAAAATTCTATATTTATGGTCATTTTTTCTAAAATTTGCGATTATCTCAAACTTTTTTCCTACAATGGTATGGTATATCGCTCAGTGCATGATTCATGACATTAATTGAAAATTGTGAAAAAATTCTCAAAAATAGCCTTTTTTATGTAGAACCGCGTATCAAGAAACAGGGATGATACTCTCTGATATTTTCGAGAAAACAATTCAGAAATTTCAAACAAAAAAAAATTTCGGTAATGTCGAAATATTTTAGCTCTGTCTTGATAAAAATGGCGACAAAAATTCTTAATTTTCATTCTTGCCTAAAAAGAGTACACCAACAAGAAAAAAAATGTATTTTTTGAACATTTTGGCAAATTACACTTGAATCAAATCGGTAATAAAAAACACTCACGCATTTAGCGTGAGAAGACCGACTTTTCTCTAAATAAAAATATTTTACGAACGAATTGATTCGCTTTTTTTAAAACACTTGTACAGTAATTGTTCTGTTTACAATCGAATAGAATCATCAATCATTTACTAACGATTGGCAATTGAACAAATTGATTGATTTCTAGGTGAATCATCCGCGAACGAATTGATTCGTATAAGTGACTCGTCCGCGAACGAATTGATTCGTATAAGTGACTCGTTCGAAAACGAATCGATTCATTTACTCAAGTTTTGATGAATCATTCGCGAATGAATTGATTCGTATAAGTGACTTGTTCGTGAATGAATTGATTCATTTACTCAATTTTTTATGAATCATTCGCGAACGAATTGATTCGAATGAGTGACTCGTTCGCGAACGAATCGATTCATTTACTCAATTTTTGATGAATCATTCGCGGACGAATTGATGCGCCGTATAAATAAGTGACTCGTTCACGAACGAATCGATTCATTCACTCAATTTTTGGTGAATCATTCACGAACGAATTGAATTATTTTTGTGAATTATTCGCGAACGAATTGATTCATAAATAATGAATCATTGGCGAACGAATCGATTCATATGATTAATTTTTGGTAAATCATTCACGAACAAATTTATCAAATCAATTGTTAGTAAATCATTCCCGAAAGAATATTGTTGATGAATTATTCGCGAATGACTCGATTCATTGAATTATTTATCGTGAATCGTTCGCGAACGACTCGATTTATTCAATTTATTTTTGGTGAATTGAATTGACGAACCTATTAATAAATTGTCAATGAATTATTCTTGTATTATTTTTCGTGAATCATTCGCGAACGAATTGACGAACAAATGAATCAATTGTTAATATTAAATCATTCGCGAACGAATCGAATTATTTCGAATAATTTTTGGTAAATTATACACGAGCGAATCGATCAATTGTTAATGAATGGAGGACATAGCATACGTTTTTTCAAAATCATAAAAAAGGCAAAAAATCAGATTTTTCTCTTTCAAATTCTTTATGACGTTTATTTTCAAATACTCTATGCATTTATTTTCAGAAAAATAAAATAAAAAAATTAGTTACCTAATAATTAATACATGCCTAAAATCAATGAAAATTGACTTTTGGGAACACTGGAGTGGATTTTGTCCATCTTTATTTGTATCACGATCGAATAGAACTAGCTTGACTTTTTCGTTCAAATCCGAAATCATTTTATGAACTCGATCGCATAAACTAAGAACCAAATTCACCCAAATAAGCTCAATAAGTGTGGGCTCAGGGCAGGGCTAAGTTGAAAAAATTCTATTCGACTAGCATTGTATAGGTATGTAAATTACTGCACAATTTGAAAAACATAACGGTACATGGTACGAATACGAATATGATACGGTTTCGAAATTTTTTCATTCTTTTCGAAGCATGCTTAAGATTCCGCTTGAATGCTTGCATTGTATACGCATCAACTACCTTACCTATCTAAGCTGAAGTGACTCCTACATATTTCTATTTTCAGAAACTTACTGTGCAAAAATTTGAAAGACATTTTCAGACTTTCAAGTTCACTCATTTTTGAATTTTTTTTTTTACAAATTCATCGTAGACATTGAATTCTTTAGGCACTAAGCTATTCTATGATTTTTTTTTAAATGATAATTTTTGATATATTTTGTAAAATTCTACATTTATGAATTATTTATACAGGGTGTAAAATTTTAAAATACTATGCGAATAGTTAAAAGTGGTAAATGTATATAAACATTTATCAAGCTCTCCTTAATTTTCTTCCAAAAATAATTCAATAGGCCTACACAAGTGTCTTTTTAGCATCTCACATCCGTAGTATTTTTATGACGAAACTCCATTCGAAATTCTGCCATTTTTCGTTTCACAAACAATGAATTTTTTCAAACGCAAAAACATAAGGCTATAGAGTTTCAAAAAGGTGTAGGAAAGTTAATTTTCGAGAATTTCACGAGAGCTTAAGGCTTTATATGCGCTTAAAAATATCGTGAAATTTACAACGAGACAGCGACTAATGTTTTTAGGTCGAAAATACGAAACCGTATGCGCTACATAGGAAATGTTGCTTAGTGAGAGTTTAAAAGTTACTCACCTGTCGTTTAAAACAAACTGTAATATTAGGAGAACAGAAACTGTAAGAAGGTACTTTCTATTGTGTTGGAATTTCTACGCTGAGCCGGAGCAGAACCCACGTTACGACGGATACGAATATTTCCCATTCATTCGTACTCTTCTAAACGCTGTGGGCCTGTGTAGGTCACGTTAAAAGCGTAGAATACGATATCAAATTCGCAGATATTCGGCTTATTTTCTTCATTTTTTTATTTTTATTATTTTCTTTTAAATATGGGTACTATTTTGCGTAAAGTGCCTATTTATTAGGGGGAAATTAATTTTAAATTTGATTTTTGATATTTTATGCGGTAGGTACCTATTAATTATACAATAGACGACCGACGCGACGTACCTACTTATGCTAAGGGTAGATATAAATATTTTTTTATTTGTTTTTTTTTTTTTTACGATTTATTCTTCGTAGAATGAGTACAACAAACGGTTAAATAACACGTAGTATTTATTATTTAGTCTCGTCACGTTCTTATTATTCATCCTCGGCGATGTTATTTCGCCGACGAATATTTTTACATTAAAAATAAAAAATCTCGGTTATGAGATTTATAATTTATAGACTGAAAGAGGAAATCAGTGGGTAACTGGGATGAAGTATGCAACACAAAAATATGCCCGATAAGATTTATATATTCGGAGCTTCGAGTCTATTACACCACCTATATAATAACCATACCCGAGAAATTTCTCACTGTTTACCTTTCTTTCCACCTATCTTTTTTTTGAAAGAGCTGGGGGGGGGGGTCCGACCTTTTATTTATTTGAATTGAAATACCAACGCTTCAATTGTTGAAAAAAGTTATGTATAGCAAGTAAGTTTATATCTATGTAGAAATTTTTTCAACGTGAAAAAAAATTAACCAATTTTACTTTTTACGAAGCTACCTTTGTACATATAGGTACCTTTGAAGGAACATACCTACCTAAATAAACTTTAGTATAGGCGAATTTCACACAAAGGTTTAACACAAGATAGGCTGAAGTAGTTTTCAAGTGAGGACCAGGTTACTTATATAGTATATAGATACGTGAAACAATAACACTTATGTGATGCTAAACGTTACCTCTGAGAACTATACCTTTGCAGAAATAAACTAAACCAAAATTTCACCTTAGCTGTAAGTACTAGTTAACTATTTAAAAGGCAAGCGGTTGAAATTTACTGGACTAAGTACAAGAAAAACGATGTATAACTTTTTCGCAGCAGTTTTTATTCTCGCGAGAGTGAAAAATTTATTTCGCTGAAACGCAGAATGTTATAACGTTCAAATTGAAAATTTATCAGAGTTCGAGTTAAACGACTATAGGTAGGTAGGTATGAAGGTCAAAATGAAAAATCGTGATATGATTGAGAAATTTTATACCTTCCTATGTATCCTTTCAGGTACCTATTTTAATAAAGGATTTCAAAGGTGAACTGTGTGCTTATCTGGTAATAGGCAGTAACCTAATTACGTTTGTTTTTGAAATTCTTATAATGAATATAACAAAACAAAATAGATAGGTAGGCATGTTAATCGAAAAAATATTCAAAAATATACCACTTGGCAAAGTTTCTGCTAAAAGTTACCTTATGTAAGTACGATATTTGAATTTTGGAGAATTTTTAAGAATCAAATTTTGATCGATGGCACAAAAAGTACCAAAATTTTACCTAGGTACCTACTTGAGCTAGAAAACTAAAATTCCATGTACTATCTACCCTATTTTCGACTCAATGAATTGCTGGGAAGGGGGTTTGAATATTTTTGATCAGTTCTGGAGATTCCAGTAAATCTTTGCGAATCACAATGCCTTGTTTGATCGATTACGTAGGTACAATTTTTTTCAAAATACGAGTAAGTATGTCGTTTCGGCATCAAGTACCATAGTTTTTCTCCAGTGATTTCATACCTAATTAATAAATTGACTGTTTATGAGAGCTAAAGTTCCTTCAAACAAATTCTGGGAATTTTTTTAAAAATTTGTAATAACTCATGAATTTGGGTGAAATGTGAGTCACAATGTAGCAGAGGGTTAGTCTAGAAAGTTTTGCTAAAAAAAATACAAAAAAATGTAGAGAGTGCAGGTATGGAAATCAAGTTCTAAATGTCTTACTAGGGCGGGTCAGAAGTGTTGGTTGCCGGTCGGACCGAGCGGTTGCCTACATGTAGCATACAGGGTGCCCAGAAATATCGAGCACCCCTAAAAAAGTTTTCTACTAAAATACTTTGGTTGATCACAGTGAATGATGATAATGATAGCACATGATTGGTTGTTGGACTGGAGAGATAACATTCCACCAATCGTATGCATCTATTTCACGTTGCCAACCTATATTTTTAATGAAAAACTTTCTTAGGGGTGCTCGATATTTCTGGGCACCCTGTATGAAGGAGCTACCTACACGGTATATTCACTTTTTCTGAAACGAGCCTTGTTTTGGAAATTCAGGGTTGTCAATGTTAAAAAATAAAATTTTTTCAATTCGAAAATTTCAAATTTTTTAAAAACTGATTAGCAATTTGGATAGAGGACATCAAGACGATCAAAAAATGTTATTCATACTTTTTGCCTCACTCCAGAACTGAAGGGGCTTTGTAAATTTGAAAAAATTTATTTTACCTTAAGAAATTAAATGAACGACAGTACTTTTTTTCAAATTTACGAAGCCCCTTCAGTTCTGGAGTTAGGCAAAAAGTATGAATAACATTTTTTGATCGTCTTGATGTCCTCTATTCATATCACTAATCAGTTTTTAAAGAATTTGAAATTTTCGAAATTGAAAAAATTTTAAAAATTACAAAATTAGGAAATATTTTTATGGAATTAGATTTTACAATGTCTTTATGAAAAGAAAATGTGTGTTGTTTTTTTTTGATAAATTTCTCTTTACATTTTGTTTTGGCACATAGTTAACCTACAGGAAAAAAATCCTCTCGTTTTTACAGCTTAATCCGTGTAGGTAGCCCCTTCATATGCTACATGTAGGCAACCGCTCGGTCCGACCGGCAACCAACACTTCTGACCATTCCTAGTTAGCCACTGGCGTGTGCATCACTGGAAACCATGAGTCAATCGTTGGAGAAAATGGTGGCTTTTTCTTTTTGATAGGTAAACAAATTTTCAGGGCGGTAATTACTGATGAATTGGTGAAGTGTGGGTCAAAATTTAGCAAACGGTCAGTCCCAACTGTTCTGCTAAAAAAATTTGAGAGTAAAAAAGTTGACAGCTTATGGAAATTTTTACTTGTGTTCGGTTTAAAAAGTGTGAATCCCTGGTAACTCATTCTAAGTACAATAAAGTTCAACGAGATATTTGAAAAAGATGAATACGGCATGAAGATGATCGGAAATTAAATTTTTTACAACTTTGTTCTCATTATTTTTATCGCAAGGTATACCTTTGTTTAGGCTCCAGAGCACATCTCAATTAAAGTTTAAAAGTTTCACAAAAGGCTCCACAATCACAATTGACTTTTTTTTTTTTACAAAAATCACAAAATTAGGAAATATTTTTATGGAATTAGATTTTACAATGTTTTTATGAAAGGAAAGTGTGTGTGTGTGTGTGTTTTTTTTTTTTTTTTTTTTTGGTTGATAAATTTCAGCAGTGGACCAAATAATTTGAAGAAATACTCTTTACATTTTGTTTTGGTACATACTTAGTTAACCTACAGAAAAAAAATCCACTCGTTTTTACAGCTGGATTCATGAAAAAATTTCCAAGTTTTGTACTTCTATTTCTAAAAAGTTGCTTTGGCGAGAATTATTTTTGCGGAATTCTTCCTCGACATTCTTGCTATAAAAATACGAGTACCTAACTCATTTTAAGAGACGCTTTCAAAAAAGGGAGAAAGAGAACGACGAAAATAAGAATGAATCTAATGCTTCAATAATCCCTTATTCTCTTAACACGTCGTCCTCAACATGTGGTTTTTTAAAAAAAATTATTTTGCTTCTTTAAATCTACTAGGTAAGAGGATTTGACGTGAAATGGAAGTGAAAGTGTATTGAAGTAGGTACGAGGTTTGAGAGAGTGGAAGATAATCGCAAGTTACGAAATGCTTAAATGCTGTGACCGTCTCAAAATCCTCTTATCGTCGGCGAATTTCAGAAGAGAAATCTTTTTCCAATACCTATACTTTTGTAAAATCCAATTTTAAACTCATTCGTCATTTTTTGAAAATGAATTTTAATACGTTGAAAATTACAAATATTTGTAAAAATGTACGTCTATCGGATGCCTACTTAACGAACTAATTATCCTGGGTAGTCACGTACTTCGACATAGGAAGATGATTAGTTTTTATTTTTTTGTGCCAAGTTATAATTCCAAAATTAGTGTGCCCTTATTTTGTATGATTATACATGAAACTTCTATCAGAATACAGATACCTATACCTATAGAATAGGTACCTATTAATAACATGGGAAAAGCGATTTCGGACCGTTTGCTGAAATTTTACGTATTGTTTGACTACGTAATTCCACTTTACTACTTGTGTATTGTAATCGCGCCAAAAAAGTAAAATCACGAGGGAAGGTTTTGAAACAGAGCTAATATAACAGCGAGTCCACCGATAACCTAATTTTCTTCGCTCGTAATACGAGTTCAATTTTGAATATAGATGCTACGATTTCGGATCTTGTATTGGAATTGGTGACCAATTAATTCGATTAATTCAACTGAATAGGTTACATGGATTTCTGTAAAAGGAAGGTATTAATATTACCTTACTTACTTGAAGAGCTAAAATTAGATAAAGTTGAATTCATTTTTATCATAATTGAAGTCTATATAATATAGGTAGGTATATTTTTTCTACTCAAGCGGCGCAACATGGATCTAGAGTAGTCGCAACTATCCGTTTTCTATATTCTTATTTACTTAAATTGGAATTTTTTCAATATAAATACTTATACAATTCTGTTTTTTTTTTTTTTTAAGTAAAAAAAATAAAACTTACCTACCATGAGAAAAATAACTATACATATAACTCTTATTATTCCTTACCTGAGTAGTACAGAATGCCTCTTTCATGACCAATTGCCCACCAGGTCATCAGCACGAATTTAAAATTCCAAAACAGACCAAATGTAACTTTTCAATCCATAAGACCATTCAACCCTACTCGAATGGATGGAAACTATACAGTCATATTTTCCCTCAAAATGCTCGACATTGAGCATAAATGTTGCGTTATATGTATTTGAAACGGCAATAATTCTTATAATAAATCATACGAAACAAATTCTCAAAGATGTTTACAATTTCCACGATATTTACGTAGCCTATATTATTTTATGCTTCGTTTCTAGAAAAAAAAAAATAATCTCAACGAATCGAATAACTTTTGCAAGTAAATGCACTGCTTTAAAATTATTTACAGATGATCAAATTTAGAACTCCTCGTATCTTTCATCATTCTTCCAAAACTATTCATAATTTTTATACCATTCAAATCGGCCGGATCATCAATTTAGTCGACTCATAACGCAAACATTTTGTTTTATCGAGCGCACCGAAATTTTGTTCTGAAAATTTCGCAGGCCTACATAAAAATTTAGCTTAACTTATTTAAAACAAGCAAACGCCAACCCACGTATTGTTATAACAAAACAAGCAAAAGTAAAAAAAATACTGTTGGCAAACGATTAGGCTGCAGATGATTTTTTTTAATATGAATTTGAAAACAAATCTGACTTAAACCTACTTACAGACGGTTGGAATAGGTAGGTACATGATAATATTCTCGGTTAATTTAGCAATATTTTCACATTTCGAGTGAAAAATATTGCTCGTTTTCGAGCTTGGAATTTTTCCAATAGAAGCTAAAGCAAGTCTTTCAAGTGTACTATATTCGTAGGTATAATCATCGATACCTACCTAATAATGCTGCGTAATGGATCCGAATAAATGTTAGCATAAGAATTAAGTACCTATAGTAGGATAGTTCTTATTTACACTTAGTAGACTATTACACTGCTTTGATGGGCAAAATGTGCCTTCTCCTGTCAGGATTTGATATTTTAAAACATGAACTATCACAGGAATGGTGTTATAGTAAAGAGACATAACTCGATAAGAGGATAAAAATAAGTATCCATAATCCAAAAAATTTGTGATAAACTTTTTTGAGAGATTTTTCAACGAATGAAAATTTTAAGAACACACTTGAAATATTTTTAACTTGGGCGTTAGGTAGGTAGGGAGGTAGGTAGGTATTAGGTATTCAAATCAATCAAAACAGACTTGGTTCAAACGAACCTAGATCGAAAGAAGGTGCAAAAATAGTACTTCACTAATCCAAACTTCAGGAAATGATGTTTATTTTTTGAATTTTATTGAATTTTCAAGAATCAAATTTATTCGAAGCTAAGAAAGCTCAAATTTGGCACACAGTTCAATTTAAGCCATTCAGGTTGATTGGGATTGATTTTGAGCCCTTTTGGGCAGTTCTACAGTCTCTAGAGATTTTTTGGAAATTACAGTTGCCACAAAATTTTCCTACCTGCTTATTTGTACTTAGTGAATGAATTTACCTATCGAAGATTTTAAGGTTTCTAGTTCTGTTGTGGAACACCTGAAAAAGGGTTCAGATGTTCTCAAAATTTCACTATTCGACCAATGAAATGAAAATTATTTAAAAAAAAAAAAGTATAAAACTGACGAATTTTGATTAAATTTAGATCGATCAGTTGAGCCTTTTATAAAATTGTGAGGAAAAAAGTTTCGATCAAAATAATTGACGATTTTTTGGGGAGGAAAATCGTAAAAAACAGTTTTTTTTAAAAAAAAATATGTATATATTATTTATGTATCTTTTTTGATGATTGTTTCTCTGAAGGAATCTTACAAAGAATGCAATAAAAAAATAAATAAATAAAAAAAAAATACGCATTTCTGTAGAAATATGAGTTTGAATAATTTCAAAAAATATTCATAAATGACTTTTTGATAGACACTGACACTCCAGAGTTGCTCAAAACGGTTCGAAACCGCTTTCAATCGACTTGTGTGCCAAAATTAGGGCAAATGGTTGACAACTAGAAATTCCCCAACATTTAAGCCCTCTTCCATCATCATATTTACCCTTCTGAATTTTAGCAATATAATCTCAAAGTTCCAAAATTCTTGAAAAACTAAAAAATGAGAAAAAAATTAAACTGATATAGTTTTTTTTTTTTGGGGGGGGGGGGTGTTTATAATTACTAAATTATAACACCCTATGTGAAGAAGTTTATATTGAGTTTGTTAGGTTGTATTTATTCGTGACAAGCATATTCAATAATAATTATATTTTTCTTTGCAATCTTTTTTTTTTTTTCATTTATTTTTCAAAACAATGAAGTAGGTAACCAGGTACTTAGGTGAAAAAAAAACAACAACAAAAAAACGGAGAAATTATTTTCTGAAAAATTTAATTTCCTAAATCCAGATTGAAATTTTGACGCTCTTTTTCCTGAGTTATAATTTTCAGAATCCGTTTATTACGCCGATGAGGGACTCTGGAAGCATTTAAGCGTTAAAACTAAAATAAATAGGTACCTAAATAAATTAAAAGCCATCAAGTTAAGTAAATGACCTACTTGCTCAAATAAATTGAAACACATTTCGGGAAAAAAATTAACAAAATATAAAAACTTATATTTCACATCGAAATTTATAACATCAGTCTTTTAAAAATATTAGATATTATTTGAAGATTGGTAACGCTTTGTGTTAATAATAAAAGGAACGCTTGTAATAAAAAAATATCTTGAGGTTCTGTAACAAAAGAACAAAAAAACGCACACAATTAGTAAAAAAGAAAAAAAAATCCCGAAACTTTATTCTTGCCCTTGAAAGGCCTATTACTAACTCAGTCTTTGAAAAAACCCAGACACGAAGAAAATTGAGGTGATAATTTTTGTTCAACAGTGAACATGTAAGGTCTATACAACTAGATCGTTTTTTTCCTTTACCAAAGCGTTCGAGTTTAAATTATTGGCAATTTTTTTTCTCAGCTGAAATAACGATTTCGAATAGAAGTACCGTCTTGATAAAAGATTAACGGCGTTCGGTGAAGTTTTGATTTTGGTTAAGGAACGCGCGAGCTTTAGAATTTTCGTTCGTTTTTTTCCACCCGACCAATAGTTTTACTTACTACATAGATGTTTCGAAAAACATTCTTTTTGCTACCTAAATTCGCTTTTAGTTTTCGACATGGCGAACAACGGCAATCGTTTAAATTACCGTTTTCGTAGTCGAAATTGCTATGGGATTTAGCGTCGTCGTCTTAAATAGCGAGGATTATTCGGAAGAATTAATTTCAAGAGAGTTGCATTTCTATTAGAAGAGTATAGGCGTACTATATTTTTTTTATACGCGTATTTTACCCCTTCGAGTCGCGAAACAAAAGACAAAAAAATAAGCCTCGAGGGTTCTTAGTACCTTACCTTCGCGTCGTTTTTAACCCATTATTAACGATACCTATACAATAAGTAGGACAAGAGAGGAGGTTTACTTACTTCGAGTATGAGCTAAATTAGGATTGGAGATTTTTTCACGCGTTGAACTATCATTAAGGAACTGGTAAGTGGCGCGGAATCCTGAACCATCTAGTACGTTGTTACTTTTAAACGATACTCTAAAAAAATTACCAATTGACGAAACGCTAAATGAAGAAAGATTTCCGCAATGCCGAGCGAAATTAATATCGTGAGCCATATAATTGGAAAATTCGACGTAATCGCTTTCCGAATGTTCGTCGCATCTGGAATCAAGGTAAACGTTGAAATTAAATTTGCTAAAACGAACGAATGGAGGGAGAAGAGAAAGAGCGAAAAAAGGCAGAATTAGCTTTGAAACCGAATGTCGTATACTTACGGTAATACCCCTTCGACGTCGAAATAAGTAAATTTTATTCTGATTTTCTCTTTAGGTCTTCCATAGAAAAAATAATGGCATTCTGTGTTGCGCGGATATAAACCAGGAAAATTCGGACTTGTAAAAGTTCTAACGTCATTAACACTTGTGCTGTTATATTGGAAAGCGCACGGTAATATTGAAAGTTGTTCGCCAGTTGTGATACCGAAATCTTTAAAATACAAAAAAAAAAAAATCCATTTACAGTGATACAATTTATAGGCGCTCATTAAATCTTGATTATTAGTTTAAGAACCCCTGCTTTACCAAAAACTTATAATCTAATACTACCCCGCATTAATACTTCACATTAAATCAAGCCCATACGCTATGAGTTGAGCTTGAACTGAACTGTGTACAGCATCCGGACATTAAATATTATTCTCGCCATATCTCGTACCAAGATAAACTTTATCTCAGACGTGGCCATATGTAAGCGCGTGCTCCTTTTTTTTTTGCCATGACAAAAGGTCAAGTCGCTAAATCTTAATTGAGTTTGTCAAATTCTCAAGAGTGTCGCAATAGCAGCCTTAATTTATAGGAGTAGGCTTTAGAAGCGTACATTCGTTAAATTCTCTCGCAAGTCTTTCGTTTGATTTACCTACTTCAGCCAGTTTGCTCGAGATTCGAATACAGTTCGTAGGGTAGGTATACGATCAAAGCAATGCGGTTTTATTTCGCTTTACTCCTATTCCATACCACAGACATGAAATATTACCGAAGACTGTCGAGCCTAAAAATGTACATCGGGGTCTTTTTAGAAATATGCTTAACCTGTAAGCCAGATATGTTGCAAAAAACATATAGATAAGTAGGTATACTTAGACAGATATAGGTAAGTCAAGTCGTAGACGTTCATTTGATCTTACTGATATTATACTTAAAAATAGATCATTTGATAATACCTTATTACGAAAGGAAGAAACCCTCGTATGAGATACTGTGAGCTTAAACCGTCCAAAGAAGCAGAGTACCAAATAAGTAGACGATCGAGTTGTTCGAATTGTTTTAATATCTCTTTCCATGAGTGATATAGGCAACCCATCTGTTATGGCTAGGGTTCGAATAGAACCTATGATACAGCACGGTAGAATTGATTGAAAAAAAAAGAGACGATATTTAAGATCAACGTCATTAAATCTGTAACAATTGACATATTATCTACTTCGCTTTTTAACTTTTTTTTATGAGATTGAAATAGGGCGAGGATTAGGGTGGCTCTCATTTTCAGGTTTGAGATTTTTTTGCTCCCAGCACCCTTCCTCTCAGTTGTTCTATTTGGTGAGAAAATAATTCCTGAATTTTATTTTTGTCCTAGGTAAAAAAAAAAGTGGAGCCAGATTGCCCTTCAATTTTACAAAAAATTGATACACATTTTAATTTTTTTTGATAGTTTTCGTTCTACTTCATCTCAATACTCTTCCTTTGGACCAAAACTGTCCCCAAAATCTCTCACTTTTTCTCACTAGAAGGGCGAAAACAATTTAGGAAACATTGAGAGAGAGCAGAATGAAAGAAAAAATCAAAAAATGATCACGACGGTTATAATATTGTAATAAATATCCAAAATACGAATCGGTGGTTGGTTGACCCAAAATGACCATTTTTTGAGCTCCAGGGGTTCCCAAAGTTGTGATTACAAAAAGAATTTTAGGAACTACTGAGTATTATTTTCAAAAACTTTTTTAGCGTAAAATATCTGTTTGAACCTGATGAACGTTATGCGAGGAGATTTTTCTATTTTCGACCCCCGGGGGGGGGGCAGAAATGAAGGTGTTTCAATTTTTTGAAAATTTTGGAACCACCATTTTGGAACTACCCCTTCGAACCCCGCTAAAAAGCTTTTCACAGTTTATTAGTACCTGGAAGACCTCCATCCTACCAAATTTTGAGCTCAATAACAATTTTCGCTGGTACTCAAAAATCTAATTTTCCTATTTTTCTTAATTTCGATATTTTGGAAACCCCTAGAAAACTAGAAACCTGCGATTTGCGCCAAAAGTAACGTTTTGAGGTGTACATTCAATAATCCAGATGAAAAAGTTAAATTAAGCTCCCTGTATATTCGTAATTTTGGAACTTTTTTTAGGGCCCCCCACTTTAGGCACCCCTAAAAAAAGGCGTTTACGCATATTTTTTCAAATAAATTGAAGAATTTACGTTTGAAACACACTAGCAAGTGCTCGATAATTTTTTATTTGATTTTTCCACTAACTTTCAAAATTGAGCTATTTTGGATCAAATTCTGGGATTTAACTCTTCGAAAAAGGCGTTAAAATAACGTTTTCATGATTTCAACGAAGTAAAAATTCCAGAATTTGACCTCAAATAGCTCAATTTTGAAAGTTACAGGAAAAATCAAATGAAAAATTATCGAGCACTTGCTAGTGGTTCCAAAATTTTCAAAAAATTGAAACCCGCTCATTTATGCCCCCCCCCCCCGGGGGATCGAAAATAGGAAAATCTCCTCGCATAACGTTTATCGGGTTCAAACAGATATTTTACGCTAAGAAAGTTTTTGAAAATAATACTCAATGGTTCCTAAAATTATTTTTTATTCGCAACTTTGGGAACCCCTGGAGCCAAAAAAATGGTAATTTTGGGTTAACTAACCACGGATTCGTATTTCGTACATTTATTACAACATTTTAAGAGTGGTTGAGTCGATAACTAGCTGGTGCCAAAAAATGGCCTTATCGCAACTCCTCCTTTTTAGAATTTTTGATAGTTTTCCTTCTACTCCATCCCAATACTCTCCCTTTGGACCAAAACAGCCCCCAAAATCTCTCACTTTTTCCACTAGAGGGATGAAAAAATGTAGGAGCTGTTTTGGTTCAAAGGAGGAACATTGAGAGGGAGCAGAATAAAAGAAAAAAATCAAAAATTAATCAATTTTGTTTCATTTTCCATTTTTTGAATTTTTTTTAATGTGGTAGGGGAGGCAGTTTGGCACCACTTTTTTTCACTTAGGAGGTTGAAACGGAATGAAATCACTATGGAAAGCGGGAACCGGAAAAATCGAAAAAAAAAATCCATCAAGTATAAAATAAGAACCACCTTAGTGAGAAGGGGAGGGGAGGGGAAAAGCACCACCAGGGTTATTGAGATGTCACTTTGAAAATAAATTTGTTCAAAAGAGGGTAAAAAATTCATCATTGTAACTTTTTGAATTTTTATTAAAATGGCAGTTTTCTACTTTTGAATTTATTTTTAAAAGTTGAGCTTTCACAGTAAAAGTCCAATTTCAAAATTTTCAAATTTCAATTGATGATTTTGAATCTAAAATTTATTTGCTTTAAAAGTCCTTAGACAGATTTATTTCAAATTCAACTAGCGTCGAGGCTGATCCTTAAAAGTTCGACAATTTCATATAAAATTGCAAATTCTGTAAAATTACAAGTTCCCTGTTTCACTCCTGCTTAGACAGGAAGGGCGGTGGTTTTTTTCTTCGGATCATCAACGAGAAATCAGAAAAAATTGAGCGAAATCAGAGCACTTCACTCAATTTTTTGGTTCAAGTTAGTAAGTAATAAGTCATTGAAATATGAACTCGTATATTTACGGCAAACTGGTTATGCAATTCTATTAACACCTTTGAAATATTAAGGTTCGCTTGTAGATTTGAAGGAAAAACAAAACCGCACTGCTAAGTACGTTGGCCGAGCACGATTCTGATTTAAAATTATCACTTTTATGTTGGTTTGAAATGTGGTACTTTCAAAATGGATTCGATTTTAGGGGCGAGATACCAAAAATTCAATCCATCCCCTTCTTCTAGCCTTCTCTGCTCCTCACTAGGTTTCCTCGTTCATGCCCACAATGAAAGAAAAACATATTTACGAGCTTTTTAGTTCACGAAAATTTTACCAGACAAACAGACAGTGGTGTTTATCAAATCACACTGCTTTAAGTTCCCAATATAAAAAATGCACTCTCATGATAAATTCGCTGTAAAAAACCCGAGACATCGATTGTCGTAAAAGCGTGCTAAACGGTTATTATCGTAACCATAACAATAGGTAAATTCAATTTGATAACGATAAAAAAAAAACGCAGCATAAACGCAGCTAAACCAAGGTACTTTTCCCCTCACGAATTCATAATTAAATCGAATGTAATTTCCATTTTTTTTCTTTTTTTTTTTTGCTACCACTTATTTCCAGCAATTAACATTTATACCATTGTGCGAGAAGTTATTCTACTTGGTACTTCAAGTAGGTAGGTACCTCTACCTACCTGCACACGAGTCAACAGAGCAATTACTTTTTTCACTAAGAAAAACGCAATTTAATTAGCCATTACAAAAGCAACGAGCTGTGAAGGAGAAAAATGGCGAAAATTTAAATGACACGTTGTTTTTAACCGTTACTAATGCACGTCTCGTATCAGCATCTTTAAATATTGCGACGCTTTTTTCTAATAAGCGCAGGCCTATAATATACACCGAGACTGTTTCATTTTGAAAATTCTCAAAATAAACAACGCGTTTAAAATAGCACGATTTCGTCGTGGAAATTTCCGAATTTACGGAGGCGTTCGCATAAACTGGATAGGTACTTAATTTTAAGCAATTTTAACCGAATACTTTTCAAATCGTTTTTTTTTTTTTTTTTGTTTCAGATATACATACTTATAAACTTGATGGAGTAACGAAAGTCGAGCTTTTGAATTAGAATAACATTTTTACGCAGTCTACAAGAGAATATTTAAATGGGTTCAGACAAATATTTATTATGTAGGTCTGGATCCTTCACAGTTTAGAATTTTTTTTCATTATAGGTCTACTGAATGATTTACTATACCTAATCTACACAACTTGCTATTGTGTTTAAATTTTGCTCATAATGTGGACTACACTTACTACCTACGTAAAATAATAAATGTATGAAAAATAATAATGAGGTGATAATTACTTTCGATGAAGTTATAAAATGCTTTGAATCCTTTGCTATACGCTGACGAATAAAATCCCAAAAATTCTAACGCTAATATAGGTCCGCTTGACATCACAGGCAATGAGGTATCCGTACCACATAAGGTCATTATTTTTTCCATACGACCTTCGATTTTACCATAAATTACAATCGAATCCGTTCCTGAACACCTGTAATTAAAATTTTCAAAGTTGAATTTAGTTAGCAGCAATTGGACTGAAATGCAGCAGTGTCAAGGATCCAAGATCATTTATCAACTAAAGAAAAATAATACAACTAGGTACTAACAAAGATATGCTGGTCCGACATTTTTTCGCGAACCAAACGCTCAAGTGTTGAAATTCGTTCCACGACGCTACGTTGGAATTCCCACGTAGCGTCGCGGGACGAGTTTCAACGCTCGGGCGTTTAGTTTACAAGAAAATGGCGGACCAGCATGCCTCTTGTTATAGTGGTTTATTAACAACCAATCAAATAATCAACTTCGATTGCGTTGAAATCTGGTTCCCAGAAATAGCACATCATCCAAAATCAAATTTTCAGCTACTGAAGTTGATTTTTCAATTTTTGGCTACCTACCTAATTTTTGAAAATACATAGATGACTCTTCTGCAAGGAAATTTGGAAAAACGAAATGTTATTGATGATCAGACTTGAAATACAAACATGAAAGTATGTATTCCAGAAATATCCAGAAAATTACCATTAATTTATCAGAAAATACCAGTAGTTTGGAAGAAATTACCAGTAAGTTTACAGCAGTGATTTTCCTAAAATGATCAGTCTAAAAAATTACCAGAAATCGGCCGGCCAAAAAGTACAAGAAATTAGCCAACAAAATTACCAGTAATTTACCAAAAAAAAATACCAGTAATTTACCAAAAAAATACCAGTAATTTACCAAAAAAAAATACCAGTAATTTACCAAAAAAATAACCAGTAATTTACCAAAAAAATAACCAGTAATTTACCAAAAAAATTACTAGTGATTTATCAAAAAAATTACCATAATTTACCAACGAAATTGATTAGCAGTAATTTAACCAACAAAATTAATTACCAGTAATTCACCAGAAAAATGACCATTTTTTAACCAGAAAATTACCAGTCATTTTCCCGAAGAATTACCAGTAATTTACCAGAAAAATAATCGTCATTTACCAGGAAAATGCCAATAATTTGCCAAAAAAATTACAAGCAAATCATCAACAAAATTAAATTACTAGTAGGTACCTAATTCATCAAAAAAATCCCCAGTTATTTACCAAAAAAAAAAAAAAAATTACCACTTACCAGTAATTTACCAAAAAAAAAAATTACTAGTAATTTACCAAAAAATTACCGGTGTGGATGATATGCTTTTTTAGCGATTCAAATTTCAGCTCATTCTGAGTTGATAGGCTGTAAAGGTCCCTATCTAAATAATAATGCTATAGGGCTGTAGCTAGAACAAAGGTTTTGTGTTGAAAAGCAGATTTCCTTAATCAGAATGTTGAGAAATAATAAACAAGATTATTTCGTTGAGTACCAATTTATTAAACTAGAATTTAAAACTCTTTTGGTGCATCTAGGTAAGTGCCAAGTTTCACTAAAATGATTTCAAGGCACACAGTAAAATTTTCCAAAACCTGAGAACCTTCCCAATGAGCTGAAAATAATAATGGCCAAAAAAATAACTTAATCTAATATCTGATTGACAAAATCAAACATTCAAGGACTGGGTCTAAGAGAATTTAGAAACTACCGAGGATTTTTGTGAAAGCCAAGGTCGTATTTTCCACACTGGGTTGTTTTGAAAATTCAGAATTCGCAAAGGTCCATAGCCTTCGATGCTTTCCCCATACACCTTATAATCCTATACTGTTTCCCTTGGTAAAATTTGTCTAGCTACAGACCTAATAAACGTAATTTAAAAATAACTAAAGAGGTACTTTTGAGATTAAATGGATGCTTAGGCGTATATGCACAAGGTACTGTGTATAGACACTAGACAGTGTGAGGAGAGCGGGCACCAAGCATCCATTATCTTTTAAGCTATTCAACAACGTTGTGCGTAAGTATAATATAGATTTAAAGAGTACTTTACACTTTTGGCTCTTTGCTATTATAATATAAGTTGAGATCTTCGAAAGTTATTTGTATCCTTTCTCTACCATGCGCTTGGAAGACGAACAAACATCTACTGTTTCCTGGATACGGTCTAGGATATAATGGAGAGGTAAAACTTCCGTTTCTACTTTCAGTACTACGGATGTAAATATCACAGGAATCTGCCGAAAATAATATCCTCTTATAAGTCTCTATATTCGAACGATACCTTCAATTACATATAAATAATATCTTAAAATAATTTCTATCATTTGAACATCGCACACGTCTCAAGCCTTGCCACATTTCTATAGTTTTTTTTTTTTTATATATAAAAACCACAATTTATACTCCTCTGTCAACCCCAAAGGCGTTTACACGGTTTAAACAATCGATACACGACGACGTTTCACCACTACATCAAGATTTAATACTTACGTAGACGTGTTACACAAATCATGCGAGTTTTTTTTTTCAAGTAGGTTTATAGGTCTACTTTAGGTACTTTGTAAGCGCCGAGAAAACGTACCTGTGTCGTACATTGGTGCGAATTCGTAAACGAAACGAAATTCTTTCCCACTTCCTTTGTTGATATGTTTGTTTCATATCAACAAACTTTAATTATTCTAACTAACGCCCCTATTTCAAATTCAAGTCATGCAATTTTAATATCAATCCTTTGCCTTAAAAGCATCTACAAAGTGAATGAATTTTTCAAATAATTAGTCAAAAACATTACGCATATAATCAGTCAAAACACGACACCTATTGATCCGATTTTAAATGCATATGTATATACGTTAGTCTATTATTTCTGTGGTAATAATGAATAAAATCCCTCTTTGTGTAATTTGAAGAATTAATTTTGGCCTATGAATATTTTTCTTGATTCAGGTGTACTTAGGCAGGTGTATTATGATTAGAAAAACCATTTAAAAAGTTTTAGCCGACTGGGGAAAAAAAGGAAAATATGAAATTGTAAATGAAAATTGTTAAAAATAATTTGAAAGGATTTTTTAAAAAAATCATAAATCAATTTTTTGGTTTTCTTGCGAAAAATTTAGAGGTTTACTGTATTTCAAAAATACATTTCTAAAGCAACTTATAGAAAAGTAGCTTAAAGCAGACGAAATGAACTTAGCACCTGAAAATTTGTGTAATCGTACGAAACTCAACTCAACTTGGATTTTAAAAAAAAAATAAGCATTACACTTTTTCACCGGGGTACATTTCACTGTTCACGAATTTAATTTGCTTTCAAAGCTTTCGAGCATTCATTCACCTATGAAATTGGCCAATATGTATAATTCATCGAGACGAATTCACTCCAGCGAAATCGAAACCGTGCTAAGCGAAAAATTTCTCAAAATCCCTATAAAAAGCTGCGTTAAACGATTCCATAGTTGATTAAACCTTTGAAAATCAACCAAGTTGGAGTAAAAATTGCAAAAAAATAATATCTTCTCTTACAAAGATAATAGGTACGGGCGACAAAAAAACACGCACCAAATCGAGACCTTTTATAGGAATCTACTTGATACGCAAAATGAGTGTGAACACTCGCCGTAGTAAATGTTTCGATATAGTGAACATTTTCAAATAAAAATTTTCCATCAAAGGGAATCTTTCGCGAATAAATATATGTATAGTTACGATTCGCATTAAAATTCATTTCGGCAGCTTACTTTGAGTAGAAAAGGTTGCAGAAAATTTTAATAAATTTTCCTTTCAAGCTATGCTTTAAGTAGAATATTTACATTGTTATCCTTTTTTTGAAATGAAATTACCACTTTGAAAAACATTTAAACGTTTTAACAGAAAAAGAATGTCTTCGGCTGCCTCGCGAAATTATATGAACCTTTTCACTTTTGATCTATATCTGCCTTCGAGTTATTAAAAAGTTAAGAAATATTCAGCAAGTTTCGCAAACAACTCACTACGATTATTATCTTTGTTTACATACCGAGAATAAAACAATAAAAAAACAAAAGAAAACATATCGCAATGAAAACTTTAAATAGCTAAGCCCTTGCAGCGAAAACATCCATTAAGAAGCATTACCTATGAGAAAAAAAACACTCACTTCTAGTTAAGGGATATGATATAGGCCGACCTGATAAAAGCTTATCGTTAGAAGAACTGGACCTTTGGAGAGTGTTGTGTGAATTGCCCCTTAGATTTCTTCTAAAATCTGAAACATTCGCCCTTAAATGTTTTCAACTGTGTATCTAAATAGATATCAAGATTTACATTGGTAGATCTTGGTATCTAGTATGTATACTACCAGTTTATCGTAAGGTGGGAGTATATAGTCAGTACGTGCACTAACCTTCTTGTTGAATTTCGTTGAAATTTTGCAACTCGTTAACGTGTTGAAAATAATACGTAGCTTTGAATCCTTGACCAGGCCAGTGGTCGTTAGCGATAAATTCAACGTACAAGTTTGGTCCAGTTGAGAATATTTCTACTTGCGTAAGTTCGTTACATAATAGTAAAATATTCGGCGAAGCTACATTATATCCATCGAACACTTTAATAATATCCTCGCGATTAATGCAACTGCATAAAATACAAATATCTTAAAACATTTTCAATCGATACAAAATTCCACAAACATAAGAAATGCCAGCATTCTTACCTGTCGTCTCCTTTTTGAAACATCAACTCTTCAAATACCAATTTAATCCTTTCTTCGGGCCTGCAAAACAAAAATTTTCAATTGTACAGAGCTCTTTATAGAGCTAACAATGCAAAGAAACTAAAACAAAGACGTTTCGTAGAGTATGTTTACATTTCTACTGGTGGCTTTGAAATTTCGATGTCGTTTAAATTTATAAATAGGTTGGCGTACGAGTGCGAGGGTACCTACACCTACCATACCTACCTACATCACTAATGTGACAACGTACCTACATATAAGTTTAGTACTCATCATTATGATGGCTGCTGAAACTATTGTTATTAGCAATGACGTAAATGTCCGTCTAAACTTCCCATGAAGTTTAGAATTTATCAACTTTTACAACAATAATGTATCTTTAATCCTTCTTAATGAAGTCGTCTCCCAGAAAATTTTTCCCATTACCTGCTACCTACTTGTTGCTCGAACGCATATCTGCCTATTAATAAATGAACCCCATGGTACTCGTGGTTCATCGAGTCCGTGACACTATTAGTCTTAGACGGAGTAGACAATTTTTTCTATCAATTTTTATTTTTAAAAAAACGTTTATGTATGTAAACACTGTTTCAATGAGTGGATGTGTTCAGACCCACGTGAGGACCTGTGGTTGAGAAAGACACTATTTAAATCAGTGGGTGTTTTCAGACCCAAGTTGAGACCTGTGTTTGAGACAGACACTGTTTCAATCAGTGGGAGTGTTCAGACCCAAGTGAGGATCTGTGGTTGAGACAGACACTGTTTCAATCAGTGGGTGTTTTCAGACCCAAGTTAGGGCCCGTGTTTGAGACAGACACTGTTTTAATCAGTGGGTGTTTTAAGGCCCAAGTTAGGACCAGTGTTTGAGACAGACACTGTTTCAATCAGTGGGAGTGTTCAGACCCAAGTTAGGGCCTGTGTTTGAGACAGACACTGTTTTAATCAGTAGGTGTTTTCAGACCCAAGTTAGGACCAGTGTTTGAGACAGACACTGTTTCAATCAGTGGGTGTGTTCAGACCCGAGTTAGAACCTGTGGTTGAGACAAACATAGTGAGAGTTTCAAACTCAATATTTCCAAAAATTTCAAAAAAATAATAGTTATAATAACATAAAAACAAGAAACGTACTCCTCCATTCCGGCCAAAATCAAACAATCAGAATTGAAAACAAGTGTGGTATAGACAAACACGGTTTCAGTCAGTAGGAGTTTTTAGACCCGAGTAAAGACCTGTGTTTGAAACAAACACAATTTCAATCAGTAGGTGTTTTCAGACCCAAGTAAGGACCTGTTGTTGAGAGTATAACAGGTACGTAACAAAGCGGTAAAAAAAATGATCAAGATGACCTAATGACACAAAATTCAGCACCTACTTTTTCTTGAAATTTTCACTTTCAGAATTCTCAACTGCATCATTTATGAAAATTAAGGCGAGCATGGATAAAAAATTAGGTACGTAAGTATTTTGCTCAAATTATCTTCCCAAGAAAAGAAAACTACCCAAAAAACTATTAAAAATAAGAACCATTTTCTCATAGTTTTCCTAGGTAATATTTTGAAGAACTCTTGAACTGATTTTTTAAAAAACTTCATCAAATTATTGAGAAAATACCAAACGAGACTATTCAGTGAAAAATTTACCTAAGCCATTGAACACTTTCAAGTTCCTTAGTTTGAAAAAATCAATTTCCATTTTGAAAAAAATTTAGATCATTCAGTGAAAATTGACAATTTATTCTCAAAATGAAAATGCAAGAAATATTTGAATTTTTTTATCACAAAATGAATTTTGAAATCAAATTTTTATCCACCAGAACTGAAAATTTTCTCGTTTTCTCGTTCTTATCATCGCAATATTATTTTATTACCTGTCGTCAACAAAATTAATTTCGTGCAAAAAGTCAAACATATCTATTTTCATTACATAGTCTATAAGATGACACTTTAAAAAAAATCAAACTAGAGCTGCGAATTGAATGTTTACCCAATATACTTTGTCCCATATTTGGAATCCAATTTAGATTGTAAAAAAAAATCAAAATAATAGGGGAAGTTTATCATTTGTACTCAAAGCTAACGAGGTTGCTTGCGTTTTCAAATCTTGAAACAATTTTCCACTTGAATTGCCCATATACCCATACCCATTACTGATCGTAAAATAAAATTTAAAAAAAGCGTCTGACAGTGGCACCCAAAATTAAATTCAGAGGATGAAAATTTAGGCACCGAGGAGGGGGGGGGTAAAATTATCAAAATTAGAAATTAACAGTATTTTGGGTATCGACACATAGGTTTTCAGCCAGTCGAATCTATTTTCATAATCAAATTTCACCCTGTATACTCAGAATTAAGTTCCGGAGAAAGAGAGAGAGAGGGTTTATTTTTTCAAAATTTGAAAAGTTTTCGAGGCCACTGAATCCATTTTAATGTCGAATATTATGCCAGCCTCAAATTGAGCCATAGAGAGGGATAGAAGGAAGTTTATATTTTTAAAACTTTGCGAACATTTTTTTATTAGAAATCTGATTTTAGATTAGACAGAATAAAATGGAAATTGTTGATCGCGACCTCTTCTCATGAACGTTTATTTTCTGAACGAATTAAAAACACCACGAAAACATCTCACCGACAAGGGAAATATTCCAATCGACACAAAAATTTTTGAACTGGACAGAAGAAAATCAAAAAGTGGCCTTAAAATATACCACCAGCAAACATTTCTGGCGCTGAAATTCATTTTTCGATTTCTGGCAAATTTTTTAAAATTCATAGGTTCATTTCTTATGAAAAAAATCAAAATTTGATCAAATTGGCATAAAAGACTGTGAAATTTTGTTTGTATCTTATTTTCAAGCTCACGAATCGATTGGCGATGGTTTTGAATCGTTCTGGAGCCTCCAACTCTGATTTATCATCTTTGTGACCCTTTCGATCGATTCAAGTTCATATTTTTGAAATTTTTTTAGGCGGGTTCAAATCCAAAATTTTATTCAACGATTGTTTTTGAAAAAAATGAAAAATTAATTGTTCGCAAACGTGTAAACAAAAAAGGTCAAAAGTAGAGGGAGAGAGGAAAAATTGACAGTGGTTCTCTTACCAGACAAAATTAAAGGAGCCAAGATGAAAATTGAGTCAAATTCATTCTAAAATTGTGGTTTTAAACTGTACTCAATTCATTCAATTTTGATAATCAAGTATGCACTTCTGATAAAGATTATGAAAATTCGAATTTCATTCATACTATTTATACCCTAGTTCGAAAATGTAAAAATTAAATACCGAATGACCCTAAAAAAATTTCTACAAAAAAGAATTCGATATTACTAGACCCCCTGTAGGAACAATTTTCATGTTATTGACGAAACATAGAAATTATATTTTATACAATGACAAAAAAAAAATACTTATAATAATAGGTACCTATTTCAAATTTAAGCGTCGTTTTATGTAAAATACATAATATTTTATAGCTGTGTGTTATTGGCATTTATTATTTTCATGGCTTATCAATTTTATAATGTATTTGAAAAGCTTTACAACATGACATCATGTTAATCAAGTTCTCAGAGCTTTTTTTTACGTTCGACTTGACATTATTTTTTATAGCTACCTGCATTGTTTTTTTTTTCACCGAGAGTAAATAGGTACCTATATCTATATACTTTTTTTTTTAGCCTGGTAATGTGTCGTAAATTCACGCTACAAATGAGCTCGGTGCTTTTGGTTACGTACACGTGGTCTTGCTGACTTCAGCAATGTAAACCACACAGTACAACGCTCGGTTGACCATATACGTTAACTCGAGTCGAATGGGTAAATATATTACAACATTTAAAACTGTACAGATTAGTGTGATTTAAGTGGAAAAAATCCAAGTCATCGGTGTAGGACACGGTTACTACACAGGAGTAGTATAGGAATTACAAATAAACGAACAGATTAGTCAACTGTCTGAAAGTTTATAGTACATAGCGAAGCGGTATACCATATCACGAGCCGCATTAAACTTGCCTTTATTAAATGAGAATCATAATTTAACGGAATTCACAATGTGGCAGTTTACTTGTATACAGCAAGACTATCCGTAAAAGACCATAAGATCGGATAAAGTCACAACAGTTGAGTATTCCAGAGGACTTTGGCGTAATCCTCAAGGAAGAGTGTTACAGAGTTGATTACGCGTGAATAATTTGCCTCGAGCGAACGCTACACTTAAGCTCTAATATTTCCAGCAATTTGTTTCGACAACAAAGTAATACAAATGAATTTATATTTAAACTGTAAAACTTGGCCCATGTTCTTTTTTTTCCTCAACCCGAGCACTTTTTTTTAAAGACCATTTTGTCGCGCGCGTTTTTTTTTTACAACCTCTACCACATTCCGCGTGTCTATCACCTCTTCCTAGGTCTATTGCGATTTTACAAATGTTTTTAAAAGCTCGCTTTGTTGTACATAAGCATTGAAAATATTTCCACCTAAATTACTCGGCCGCCTTTAAAAGGCTTTACGCCTACCGTTCATATAAATTAACATATATTTTAGTCTAATAGCCTTATCAAAGCCAGAAACTCTATCTTTTCAAATGCCCCTAAAGCATAACGGCTTGGTATGGTACTTTTTGTCCTAGCTCGATATACGTACTACGAACTATACTATATGGCTAGCAATCTGTAAAACGCATATAGTGTATACGCGACATCCTATATCGTCGAATTTTCAATTTAGTCTGTCCTTTTGCTATACGGCAAAAACATCCTTTTAAATGAAGTGCTAATCGAGCCGGACCGTATATCCGATCATTTTAAATTTCACTCGGTCAACGTTAAAAACGACAAGTACGACTGGACTCTCTCGTATACTCCAAGGATTATTGGTATCTACCTATACCTAGATAATAGGTATGCATCTAGCTATCAGCTACGCGAGTATTACGTTACGTACCTCGCTTTGAAGTGGTAAAAACAACGAATTGATCTGGGATATGATGCGGGATAACGTGGAGAATAAAATCTTCCTTGTTGACTACTATTACCACTTTCGAATTGCTGATCACATGTCGTACCACTAATCTGTCTTCCGTCTGTTTCGAAAATACCTGCGACAAAGCGATGAAAAAAATATAAATACAGTGTATTCATCAAGTATATGCCATAGGTACTTCAACTTTTGATCTACGAGTAAGTAAGTACATTTATAATCAAGTATGAAAGTTGAGATGAAATAAACTTCAAGTGATGAACGAGAGTGTCCACCTACACAATACAGTTTTTAAAATTTCATAAAATTTTTTCCCTTGTGAAAAAGATGTTCGATCAAGGAGTAAAATCTGTCAAGGTGCGAGTAAAGCACCTATCCTCGAATTTCTATGCCACTCAGTGGAAATTTACACTCTTATGGTCTAAAAACTTGGTGATAGAATTTTAAACTCTTCGATTTTTTTAAAAAACGCACATAAAAGCTAGACACCATCAAGGGTCATTTATGAAATTTTTTGAAAATTTTTCACACTCATCTTCTTTGCAAAATGCGTATATTTTTAGATTTTCAGCAGAATTTTCGGCAATTTCCTCCAGAGGTGAAATTGTGGAAAAAATATAGATTAGGTAGTATAATAATGTTGAAAACGACTTTGCTTCTGATATTTCGTCAGACTTTGGAAACCAGGAAAAAATCCTGCAGAGTCCCCATTATTAACATTTTATCACGATTTGAAACTTTCCTCGGTAGTCTACAGTCCAAGAATGAAAACAAGTTCATCGAGAGAGCAATTTTGCAGGAGAAAAAAACACTCACGCATTTAGCGGGAGAAGACTGACTTTTCTTTAAATAAAAATATTTACCAACGAATTGATTCACTTTTTTTGAAACATGTGTACAGCAATTGATCTGCTTACAATCGAATCGAATCATTTACGAACAATTGGCGATCAAGTAAGTAAATAAAATTGATTGATTTCTTGGTGAATCATTCGACTAATTTGTAGGTGAATCATTCGCGAACGAGTTGATCAATAGTTGCTAAATCATTCGCGAACGAATCGATTCGTATAAGTGACTCGTTCGCGAACGAACCGATTCATTTACTCAATTTATGATGAATCATTCACAAACGAATTGATTCGTATTAATGATTCATTCGCGAACGAATCGATTCCTATTAGTGACTCATTTGCGAACGAATCGATTCATTTGCTCAATTTTTGATGAATCATTCACGAACGGATTGAATTGTTTTTTGTGAATCATTCGCGAACGAATTGATTCGTATAAGTGACTCGTTCGCGAACGAATCGACTCGTATAAGTGACTCGTTCGCGAACGAATCGACTCGTATAAGTGAATCGTTCGCGAACGAATCGACTCGTATAAGTGAATCGTTCGCGAACGACTCGATTCGATGTTTCAAATGTACACTAGTTTATCCTGCTTAGATAGACAATAGAGTCAAAATTCATTTTTTGAAGTTCAGCATCTGCGTGATTCAAAATAATCAAAATGGAAAAAGTGTTGCCTATAATAATTATATTCAAAAGGCCGCCTTGAGACCTATCAAAATGGGTTGAAATTTTACGACAAAAACGAAGATGTCACTGATTTTTTATTTTTTGGCCTCCCCAAAACATTTTAGAATCAAAATTTCATCGAATTTTGAGGGGAAAAAAATGAAAAATCAAAACGTGACCTAAAAACTTACCTAACATATTTTTTCATGATTTTATTTCAATTTTAATTTTAATTTTCTCAAGTACGGAAATATCACACCTGATAAAATTTATTAGAAAAGTTTTAATTGATGATTGTTTAAGGCGTGTTTATGTATCAATTTAGTTCAGTGGGCGGCTGGGCGCCTAAAAAGATGATCAGAGGTTCTCATAATTGTGAGTATAACTTAATTTTTTGGATGGAAATAATGAACCATGGAGAAAATTTGGTTGAAATTGGGTTTCATGGAAGGTAGGCTACATTTGATTCGTGAGTCTTTCATGATATATTTCGAAAAAAAAATTGAACCAAGATTGACCATTTCGGGTGGAAAAAATCACGAAAAAAATCAGTTTTTTGCGTTTTTGAAGATCTTACATCCACATAAAAAAATCTGAAAAATGTAGATAAGTGTACAGTACTAAAAAAATTCAAAAAATGTTTAAGAGTTTTCAAAATAACAAGATGTAATTTTTTCAATGGAATTCGAGTGTGGAAGAAATTGTGAAAAATCAGTTTTATTTGCATTTTTAAAAGTTTCCCACCCCACATAAAAAATTCTAGGATCAACTTAAATGTTGTAGGTACATTTAAATGAGTTCGTATAAAAATAATGGATGAATGTATTATTTTTTTTAATTGAACCTCAGAAGTAACTTACAAAAAATATTGCTGAAGATCTGAAAGTACAAGTAAGTACCTATTTATTGGAAGCCATTTTGAGAATCATAAAACATTTTCATAAATTACCCTTGGTGCGTGGATGGTGCCTAGCATCCGTGCAAGTTTGTAAACAATGCAGTTAAAAACTGACGAAAATGAAAATTTTTGACAAAAGTTGCAATTTAGCATATTTTTGAAGAGTAAAGAGTGAGGTAGGTAGGTAGTTGAAAATTTTATCATCGACTTATTACAACAGGACAGTTTTAAAATTCAAGGGCAGAGGCTTCTAACCCCTCTTAACTTGACCTGCTATAAGTATACCTATTCTTTGATGCAATGAGTTCAAACTGGACTAGATAAAAGTTGATCAAATTGAACGATTCAGTTTGATAACTTTTTACATAACTTTAATAATTCAATTTGATACTCGTAGATAATGTTTCTTTGATTTGAATACTTAGATTCAATTCTTTCTAAGTAGTACCCAAATTGGTGAATTTCAACCTTATTTTGTTCACGATAGGTAGGAGATGTGCCGAAGAAGAACGCAGAAAAAGAAAATTACGAGATTATATAAGTGTACCTCATAATAGGTAAATTGAACTAACAAATTTTGAACAACGATTTGCTGTAACTATATAGAGCTAATCAACCAAGCATAGCTCAAGTTCAACTTACAATCAGTACAGGTCACCTATTCTCTTGACGAAAGAATGTCAACACGTTCGCTATTTATCAGCCATCCTTTGGAAAATCTCACTCAATATAAATCAAAATACACGAGAAATTCGTTAACGTGAGAAACTTCCTTCAATAAATCTTACACGGACGAGCTTTCGAAAGTTTAAAAAAAATATAAATACCTATTTAAGAAAACTTCAAAACACGGAATTGATTTCAAGTCGCGGTAAGTATAAAGCAACATTTGCGGGTGATTTTGATTAAAAATAAATTCTTTGTAAACGATCTCTTTTTCAAGTTTAAAGCAAAAGGTGTAACTTTTCACGCGGTAAAAGGGCTTGCTTGTAACATAAATACAAACACACTATATAAGAAGCATTTAAGGAAACAACCGCCGCCACCGCCGCGTTAATGCCCTCTTATTACAAACTCCGTGAAAGCCGATTGACTCGGAGTATTTCTCTCAAAATGTGCGTTTAATCCAACGTAGCCGGTTGCTTGGTTTTAATAACTTGGCTTTTACTGTATATACTAAAAACGAGCTTCTCGTCGTAATTAATTTAACGATAACTATACACAGAATTATCTCGCATGGAATTACCATCACACAAGTATAAGTCTGCTGGAGGTACCCTACTACCCTATATAGCTCATCACCTGTAGGTAGGTATAAGTATATGCGTTGAAAGCTTTTCCATCGTGTACCTAATACTTTACGTTCGTATAAAATCGTAAAAGTCGTACTGATTTAGAGCTTTTGATAGGCATTATGAATAAAAAAAACACCGAAGGAGAGAAAAGGAGGAAAAAAACAGAAAAACGTATCAACGAAAAGAATCGAAATATAGGGTTAAAAAAAATCTAAACGAAAATTATGAATCTTAGAAACGCTTCGTATGTTACTAAGGCGGCACAATAGAATGGTTTTTATTTAAGATACGGGTGTATTGAAAAGAAAGTCTCATTTTTCTTTGTAGTATTATTATTGTACGACACTATATGTATACGTGTATATGCGGGTTATGTGTGTAAATAAGCACAACCTGTAATAGCCTGCCTTTCTATTTCGAATTTGAGAGGGACGGGTGGGAACGATATCATGTTTTCGCAAAAACTATTGTGCAATGTTCAGAACGTCGTCTGAAAGAGAAATAAACAAAAGAACGAAAAAAAAAATACTAACACAAAAAACGAACAGAGAATCCCTAAACGACGAAGGAATTCCATTAGAAAAAAAATATAAATGTACAAATAAGAGTACGTAGTAAAATAAACGAAAAAAAAATAGAATAAAATAAAAAAGATAAAGAAACAATTCGCTTTAGATTACACAATCCATTTTCAAAAGAAAACAATTAAATGTTTCTCGGGATAAAACAACCAATAACAAAACATTCGAATAAAGGATGGAATATCCCGCGGAAAAATCGTCTTAAAAAAAGGATATCTTATTGGTTATATGCGCGGAAGTGAGGGAAAACAGCCGCTTCCTATCGACGGCAAGAATTTATTTTGGACTAACCTTCGAGTTCCGTTGGAAGTCGTTACTCGTTCGAGATAAGATATTCGCGATGAAAAAGAAACACAGAAAAAGTCTGGTAATAAAATTGCGTATTTGGGATTTCTTTGGAAGTTTGCACGCCGCGAAAAAACATATGTCAAGGGTTTTCTTCTCCTTTGCGTGAATAGCTCATTCGATAGTTTGCGTTTTTTCTCAACAGCAGTTTTAAAAAAAAGGAAAAAAAAACTTTGAAAAAGGTTTTCCTCTTAATGTACCTAGTGTATAGCTCGTCTTGTTTGTATTCATCATTAAGGATTTTCTTTATACAAGGTGTCCCATTAAATTGTTATCATATTCAACTTGGTGTACAAAGGAATTGTCTGTGTTTTGTGATTTACTTCTCTAAAGAAGGTTGCTTGGAAAATTTGCTGGGACTTATCTTTCTAGTCCTAATTAGCCTCTTCTATGAAATTTATTCAAAACCAATGAAATCCATGAATTTTTACAGCAGTGGATATTTAATTTGTACCTATTATAAAACTCCGTCCAACAGCTCTCAACGGATGAGCAAATGATTCAAATCCACCTTCAAATCAA
Organism: Planococcus citri; assembly: GCF_950023065.1. Classification (NCBI taxonomy): domain Eukaryota; kingdom Metazoa; phylum Arthropoda; class Insecta; order Hemiptera; family Pseudococcidae; genus Planococcus; species Planococcus citri. The sequence goes on from NC_088679.1 coordinate 53,075,447, forward strand.
GGTTGTACAATATATGATGCAAAAAAGTTCATAATGGCGTTTTGACCAGAAGTTGACTTGAACATTAATTCTATATTCATTGGGAATCGTTTGGTGAAAGAACAATTTTGAGTAGTTCTGGAGTATCAGGAAAATTTTTATGGATTAAAATTTCCACCAAAATTTCTCCCATCCCAATGAAGTTGGGAAGCTAAAATTTACTTTAAACCCTAATTTTAACATGCAGAGTTGATTGGATGTGGTTTCCACTTTCAAGCCATTCTGAGACCAGCAAAATATTGTGAATCATGTTTATACATGCCGAAGTTAATTTGGACAGTTTTTACCTATTTATATGTAGTACTTTTATGGTCAGAGAGTCCAGAATGGTTTGAAATCATCTTCAACCAACTCAGTATGTTGACATCATGTTGGAAAGTAAATGCTGAGGGCTTCAGAATTGCTCAAAATGGTTTAAAACAGGCTTTAAATCGATTTGAAGGCTCTAAAAAAATTTGTGAGATGCTGCAGCTAATTGTATCAGAGAGCGCCAATGACGATGGCTCAGGTAAGTGGCAGGGAGGAGTATCAATTGGAGGGGTATGCATGTCAAACCTTTGTTATGCTGATGACCGACACAACCCTCATCGCCTCAAGTGTTGAAAATATGACCAGTTTTCTGAAATGTTTGGAAGAGGTTAGTGCAAAATATGGCTTATTGATAAATAAGGCAAAGATGAAGATCATGATTGTGAATTGGCCTGAGAACAACTCACCTGAAATCCAGGAAATTGAGGGAATCAAAGTAGTGAATCAATTTGTATACCTGGGATCTATTGTTGATAACAAAGAAGGCAGTGAAGCCCAGATAAGATGCAGAGTGTAAATCATACAAAGCGCCATGCCACGCCTAAAAATGATATGGTCAGATGCAGCAGTGAGCAAGACTCTGAAGATAAGACTTGTAAATGCTCTGGTTTTCTCTGTTTTCCTCTATGCGTCAGAAACCTGGACAGTATGTGAGACAGAAGAAAAATTGATGCGCTCGAGATGTGGTGCTGGAAGAGAATGCATCGGATCCCATGGATGGAGAACAGGACTAATGTGTCTATCCTGAGGGAAATTAGTGTCCAGAAAAGGCTGTCAGCAGTGGTACTCAGCCAAATCCTCAAATATTTCGAGTATCCCGGGAAAAAATGTTTAGATCGAATTTGATCAAAAACAGGTGATCTAATTTGATCAAAAAAATGTCTCTATCAAAATAGATCAATGTTAATTAGTTTTTATCAAAATTGATATAATAAGATCTATTTTGATCGAGACATTTTTTTGATCTAATTAGATCACCTGTATCAACTTTGATCAAGTTAGATCAAATGTAATGCAGATTTTTTAAAAATAGCCATATTTACTAGTAAAATTGCTTAAATTACTGCAAAAATGTAAGCCTCGCATAATATGAGATGTTGGTTGCAATTTTTTATTTAAAAGTAGGGGAAAAATTTTCAAAAATTTTGTGTCCGGAGGTGGGATCGATCCTATGACCTCTCATATTCCAGACCATGTCCTTAACCATTAGGCTACCCCGTTCCTTGTGAGTTGAGGGACATTAGGAGTATATATTCTCCTTTGATAGGTCTGGACTTGAAAAAATTCACCTATTGCTTATCATACAAGAGCAGATTTCAACAATTTTCAAAAATTTGCTTAATTCATCAACTTCAGAACATTTTTTCAAATGTGAATTATGCATTTTTATTGATACTGAATGTGATAGTAATTTTTTGGGAACAAAATGAAATGAAAATATTTTTGGAAACTGTATCACTGCATAATTATTGGGCCTGAGCAGGGATGTTCCGTCAAATAACTCAAGTTATTTTACTGTAAAATAACTGTGTAAAATAACGTAATTTTACATTGTCAAATAATGCGAATTGTTTGACACATGTCAAATAACTAAAAAAATGTAAAAAAACTACAAAAATGCTCAAAATCGAATTCTCACAAGCCAATTAACAAGTACTGAACAGTTTGATTTAACTCATTTGCGTTGATTTGAAATTTGAGTATAATTAGATTTGAAAGTTTTGTGAAAATAAATGTGAAAAGGAATGAGATGAGATCAAAGGGTACTGTTGGAAGAGCAATGATTGTGAAAACAAATCCGAATAATGATATTAATGAATAAATTTTCATTGACTCGACTGTGATTTTGTGTTTTAAACGTTATTTCATGAGATGAAATGAAAGTGTTACTCTTTGCAGCCTTACTGGTGGTAATTTATTTAAAATTTTTCCATTTTGAAACGAATTTTGACTCGTAATCATTCATAATTCATTCTTAAGCTGAAAAATTACTGAGTTATCAGTTGTTATCAGTGAATTTTCCTTGTCTGTGATTGGCTGAATTATTTTACATTCTCAAATGTAATTTTACATGTTATTTGACACTAATAGTTATTTGACAGTTATTTGACATGTAATGTCAAAAAAGTTATTTGACATGTCAAGGAACATCCCTGGGCCTGACACATGAATTGAATGCATAACCCATCCACATACTCAATACAACTTTTCCCCCTTTTTTCTTCTTTTTTTATTTGTGAAAATTGAAAGAAAAAAAATGTTTTGATCAAAGTAGATTAATATTGATTAAAGTCTTTATGTAGTTTGATTAAATTCGATCAATATTGATCAAAAAGTTGGCATAATTTGAAATTTTTTTATCAAATTAGATCAAGTTATATCAGGTGCATGCAAAAATCTGAACGTTGTTTGATCTAACTTGATAAGGTTGGTTGAAACATTTCATATAATTTGATCAAATTAGGTAACACGATTGACATAAAGATATCTCTTTTGATCTAAATTGATCAAAAACCTCTGGGAGCAGTGTATATTCCTTGATATGACCTAATCTAGGTTGGTCAAATTTCATAACATTTGATCAAACATGATAGGGTTGGTCACATCACTCATATCATATTCGATATAACTTGATCAAACTAGATCTAAATTGATCAAACAACGCTAGGGCCAGTGTATCTTTCTTGATACAACTTGATAAAGGTTGATAAAATTGCATAAGATTTGATCTAGCTCAATAAGTTCGATCGAAATAGGTATATCAAACTTGATCTAAATTGATCAAACAAGGGTGAGACCAGTCTATCTACCTTGATATAATTTGATCTAGTTTGATAAACTTTCATACAACTATACCAAGATTTTAATCAATATTGATCAACTTTTATCAAACTTCATCAAGTTTTTCATTAAAATTGACCTACTTTGATCAAATTTGATCTGAACATTTTTTCCCGGGATGTCACAAAGGTAGATGCGATGGAGCCCTGTTAATTCAAGGCAAGGTATAGGGAACAAGAGGGTGTGAACACTCTCCCACGAGATGGACAGACTCCATACAGAAGGCTATTGAATGCAGCTTCCCAGCATGTGTCAGAAGCACCCTGAACAGAGACAGTTGGAGGGAGCTGGTATACCCTGTCACAGAAACGGCAGCCGGGGCATTGTAGTCACAATACCTCTTAGGGGTGAAATGGCACCAAGAAGCAGGGCTGCATACCGATATAAATACCAAAATACCAATACTGGCAATACTGGAAAATTTTGATAAAATTTATGAATATTGTTTTACCAATACCAATTAGCAGACAGATGAAGTACCAATTTACAAAGTGCTGATAAAGTTGTTGAAATGGTATTTATACCAAAATACCAATAATGCAAAACGCTTTGACATTACACAGTGTATAAAATGGTTGCGAATCTTGATTCCCCTGACATTCAGTAGGGTTCAAGCTAGTGATTATTTTGTCCACTTCGCACTTTGATAAGTCCAGAACTTTCAAACCATCTCCAGGACCTCATTATTTTATGGCTCAAAATTGTAGAGAATTTTGTCCTTTTTCCAATGGTACTAAATTTTTTGAAATCCGCTAAAGTCTTCCTTGGAGAAATTGACTTAACGAGCTGAAAAAGGTATCCAATTTAACATATTGTTCTGTCCACTTTGCATTTTGAGGCGACAGAACTTTTAAACCATCTCAAGGACCCCAATATTTTATGGCTCAAAATTGTAGAGAATTTTGTCCTCTTTCCAACAGTACTACATTTTTTGAAATCCGCAAAAGTCTTTCTTGAGAAAATTGACTTGACGAGCTAAAAAGTAGAAGTGAACAGCATTGTTTACAGCTAGACCTTGTAAGGTTTACCCTACTATTCACACGGCGGCGCATGTATGCAATCTGAAATACACGTTTTGCCCTATACCAAAATAATTTTCAATGGTATTATTTTGAATTTTCATATTGAAAAACTTGTAATGTAACTCCAAAATCGAGGTGTTTAAAAATAAAAAAGATTGATTTCTTCATTATTTTGTATTGAATTTTCAGCCTTAACTTCCTTAAGTATTGCACCTAGGCAGGCGATATGGTCAATTTTGGCTGAAAAACACACTTTTCAATTCGGTATTACATATTGGTACAATAGGTACCAATACCAATACCAGATACCAAAAAAAAATCCACAAAATAATAAAATACCAAAATTATCTGTATCAGAGAACATTGAAATACCAATACCATTTTGGATACTGTATGCTGAATACCAATACTGGATACTCATACCGTTTTTATTTATCGGTATGCAGCCCTGTCAAGAAGAAGAGAAAAAGGTTGTACCCACCACTTATCAGTTTCCTAGGTTAATTGGTTGAAATTGTGATTTATTTGCATTTTTGACCTGAATTCGATTTTCAAAATTTCACCAAAAATTTAAAAACGCACTTTGGCATTTTAAATATTGACTGGTGGTATATTTTGGCATGCTTTATCGATTTGGCCTCATCCGGCTTAAAAATGTTTCCAGTTGAGATAGGTACCTTCCTTTGTAAGTAAAGTACCTACCTATACAAACATTCCAAGTAGGTACGTTATAATTTCCGTTGACGTTTTTTTTTCAATATTTTTTTATTCTAAAGGAAATTATTATTCCATGAAAATTTCTCAAAAAAATAAACGCATTGTTTGAGGAAAAATCACATTACATATTTTTAGAATGAAAATATAAATAGGTAACGTTCAGTTTTAACAATGAATTTTTTAAATTTATAATTTTGAAAATGTAAGCATGCAATTATTTGTTGAGCCTCAAGTACATACCTTAAATTGTAACCCGAAGATCTATAATTGAAACTAGCTGACCCGTTAATCGCGCATACTGCGCGATTCTTCAAAACCTAAATGTACATTTTAAAAATTCAGTAGCTAATATGTAGAATGATCAAGATTTTTTCACTGTTAGTTATTGGAAAATTTAAAAAAATGAGCTTTGCTTTATCAAAAATAATTGCAAAAAGGTATAATTTTTTTGACAATAATTATCGTCCAAAAAGCCTTGTTTTTTTTTCCTATTAAGGGGATATTCTCAATACATAGTAGTAGTATAACCAAAATGCCTTATTTTACATTGGTCTTATGGGACAAACTTTAATATTATAATTTAGAGCAGCGGATGCCTTGAATGGGCTCAAATTTGAAATACATGTTTTTCAAGACATTTTGAACAATCTTGTGCATGCATTTGTCAATACGTTGAATAGTTTTTTAATAAATACAGTTTTAAGAAACGTTGGATTTTTTCTCAAAAAGTCCAACATTTCATTAAATCGTATTTTTTCGAAAACTACTCAACATATCGACAAATGCATGCGGATTGTTCAAAATGTTTTGAAAAACGTATTATACCCAATTTGAAGCTATTCCATGCACAAATGGCTCTGAATTATGTGTTTGAAGCTTGGCAGGCGGACAGATATACTACCATGTATTGAGAATATCCCCTTAAGTACAGATCAAAATTTTGCTTTTTGGCAAAAATTGATAAAAAATTTTGTTTTTAATAAAATTTGTAAAAAATCTGCGGCCTACCTTTTTTCCAAAAAATTGTTCAAAAATCTACCTGTTTTGCCAGAAACTGTTGATTGATAATTACTAAAAAGTTCTACTTTTTTCGCAATACCTACATAATTATTGAAAAGTTTTGAAGGGGTGTTTCTTTGTTTATATCTTATTCTCAAAAAGTTCCGCTCTTGGCTAACATTGTAATTCTTGATGAGGCTTTTTAAAAATTAACAGAAAAAAATATTGTTTTATCGCAAAAAATTCCAATGTGTACTTAATTTCAACTTTAATCACCAAAAGTCCAAAATTTACCCCAAAGCGTCGCTTTCTCCCCAAATGTATTCTAAAAACACTCAATCACTCTCATCAAAAATCAAAATAATGTCCAGTTTTTCAATAAAAGTTGCGAAAAAGTATTAACACTCTTTCCAACAATTGGCGAAAAGTTCTGGTTTCATTTCTTAAAAAGTCTAAAAAAATGATAACTTTTTGGCAACATTGCAAACTCTCACCAAAAATATCAAAAAAAAACTCGTTTTTTACCCTATAGTTTTACCTAATAAAAGCAACAAAAATAATTGCAAAAAATGTAAACTACATAAATTTTTTTGTCGATAACTACCAAACTTGCTACTTTTTGCTAAAATAGAGAGTTTCTTTTTTTTACCAAATCAACTATCTTGTTTCTTTTAAATTTACAAAAATGTTTTGTTTTTTAGTTTTAAAAAAATCATTTTTTATCAGAAATTACCAAAAATTTCAGTAGTTCTTTTTCTGTTTGCTAAGATTATCAAAGTCTCAACTCAAATGACTCAATCTGCTGCACCCTCTGCATAAATTGGTGAAAACTTGCAACCTTGCATATATGTATGTATACAACTTGATCTGGTCAAATATCTCATGTCAAGAAATTTTGAGGTTTCGCTCAACTTTTACCATCAACTTTTGAAAATTTCTGAAGAAAAGCTAAGCGAAAGCTTAAAACTTCTTGACATGTGGTATTTGACCTAAAATAACAACCTCTCAGTAAAAATGCTTTGAAGTGTAGATGTGCAAGCTTATGTTGAAAGTACAAAAAATTGTGTAGTAAGCTGAAAAAACATTTGATGGGCAGACAAAAATACTTATGCTGTACCCTGAAAGATCTAAGTTGAAAAGCAATTTTCAACAGAAAAAAACTCTCAAAAGCTTATGGTAAAAGTTCAGTGAAAGCTTTAAAGTTCATGACATGAGGTAATGTTGACGATGCACCCTGAATGTTTTTTTTATTATAAAATCAACTTTTTGTCGTAACTTCGTTTCACATTTCAAAATTTAGTAAATGGTTTTCAAGCTTTTTTTAGCTTATGGTGAAAATTGTTGAACTTTCAACATAAACCTGCATATCTATGTACTATTCAAAACCTTTCTATCAAGCGGCTGTTTATCAAAATCGGTTCAGCTGTTGCAGAGATCTTGCTGTGACAAAAAACCAACTCATAATGAACTTTTAAACTTTCGCTGAACTTTTGCCGACAATTTTTAAAAGCTTTTTTAGAATGGTTTTTTCATTGTGCTCTTTCAAGGTACAATCTGTATATTTTTTTTTACACATCAAATAAGATCAAATACTTCATGACCACAACTTGCAACTTTTTAAAGTTTTTTTTTGCCATAAGTTTTTTTTCCGCGGAGACTTTTTGAGGTACAATGTAGGTACTTTTGTGTACCCACCGAATATGGCATAATCGATTATTGAGCTTTTTTGAGCTTATAGTGTAAATGTTTGAACTTTCAACATAAACCTGCACATCTACACTTCAAAGCCTTTCTTGATATGTCATTTATCAAAATTGGTTCAGCAGTTTGCTACGATCTCACAGACAAAAGAATCAGGTCATAATTCAAAACTTTCAAGCATTCACTTAGCTTTGACATGGAACTTTTTGAAACATTTTTTCTTCCAGATTTGTCTTTTTGTGATGCTCTTTCAAAGTATGTAATATAGTACGTACTTCTTTATATTATAGGTACGTTGAAGAATTTGAGTATAGAGTTAACATCAATTATTGAGCTTTTTTGAGCTCAAGGCGCAACTTTTTTGTGAACTCTTTTCTTAAACACTTGACTTTTTTTGATGCTCTTTCAAGGTATAATATATGTACTACTGTGTATACATTGAATGCACTACGTATAGGCTAAAATCAATTATTGAGCTTTTTTGAGCTTTACGGCGCAACTTTTTGAACTTTTAATTAAAACCTGCACATCTACGGGTCAAAAGCTTTTTTTTGAGACATCGTCGAGCAAAATCGGTTCAGCCGTTGCCGAGATCTTAGAGTCAAAAGAATCCGGTCATAATTGAGCTTTTTTTTGAGCTTTTTACAGCGCAGCTTTTTTTGTAAACATTTTTCTTCAACATTCGACTTTTTTCGATGCTCTTTCAAGGTACAAAGGTTGTCCGCAAACAACTGCAATAAAGGTCGACATTTCCATTCCCTTTGACCTAGAAACTTGATTAAAAAAGCATTCGAAAGCTCAAAGTATTTCCTATAACATACTAAAATCTCAAGTCGCTGACGCGCGTGGAAAAAAAATGAGAGCGTTTCGCGCGAGGCGTGTTTGGTTTGACCCTCCGGATTTTTTAAAATTGGTTTAATTCCATAACCACGCGCTCTACAGGGAAAAATAAAAAACCATGTTGTAGCCCATTCCTTGAGGAACAACAGGCTAAAATTTCACGGGGGTGGTTTGAATACAACGCAAGGGACAGCCAGACACCCGACACGTGCTCGAGTAAAAAACGTGCTTTTTTCGTGGAATTGAATTGCGTTTTGTGATATTGAGATAATGGCTGATGAAACTGATTCGGAGGTTAAACGTAATCAACGTGCGGTAATAAAGTTTTGTTATTTACTTGGTTACACATATACTAAAACCTATGATTTAATGAGACTCGCGTATGGTGCTCAAACAATGGACAAATCCACTATTTTCCGTTGGCATCAGCGGTTAAGCGAGGGCCGTCAGTCTGTTGAGTTGATCCCTCATGGAGGGAGACCTGCAACGAAATCAACCGAACGGAATGTCAACACGATCCATTTCATAATTCTAGAAGATCGTTCCCTTACAGTCAGAGAGATAGGGGAAATTATGGATATGTCCAAGACCACAGTTGATAAAATTCTAAAGGATGAATTGAAAATGCGGCGTGTTTCCTGCTGCTGGGTCCCTCATCACCTGACCACTGAGCAGCTCCAAAAACGCGTACAGGTATGCCGTAAATGGAAAAAAATGCTGAAAGACGATCCTAATTTTTTATTGAGGGTTATTACGTGCGATGAAACGTGGGCATACCATTACGATCCCCTGACCAAGCTGGAAACTGCTAGCTGGAAGCACGAAGATTCTCCGCGCAAGAAAAAAATTCGCCAAGCCAAAGCAGTCAAGAAAGTCATGTTGATAGTGTTTTTTGATTGTCGAGGCTTAGTTTATTCTCACATCGTCCCGAAAGGTCAAACGATCAATGCCGCCTATTACTGTGAGGTCTTAACAGCGCTGAGAGAACACATCAGGAAAAAACGTCCAGACCTGAAACAAACCTGGATTCTTCATCATGATAATGCGAGGCCGCACACCGCCAAATTCACCACCGATTTCCTTCAGAAGTGGAAAATTGAATTAATGCCACATCCTGCCTACTCCCCAGACCTCGCCCCTTGCGATTTTTGGTTTTTTCCTAGTTTAAAAGCTCATCTCCGCGGCAAACAATTTGAAAGTGATGAAAATGTGATCAACGCTTGTCATCAATTTTTTAGGAACCTCACAGCCGACGATTACGCAAAAACTTTCGATAAATGGGTTGAGAGATGGCAGGAATGTATTGTAAATAAAGGTCAGTACTTTGAAAAAATGTAAAACGCTTGTAAACTTATAAAAAATAAACGATTTTTAAAGTGAAAAAAAAACTGTGTTTTTTTCCGGAGGGTCAATCCAAACACGCCTCGCGCGAAACGCTCTCATTTTTTTTCCACGCGCGTCAGCGACTTGAGATTTTAGTATGTTATAGGAAATACTTTGAGCTTTCGAATGCTTTTTTAATCAAGTTTCTAGGTCAAAGGGAACGGAAACGCCGACCTTTATTGCAGTTGTTTGCGGACAACCTTTGTATAATATACATAATTCTCTACATACGTCAAATTCGCTAAATATAGGCTAAAATCAATTATTGAGCTTTTTTGAGCTTTAAGGCGCAACTTTTTTGTGAACTTTTTTCATTGACATTAGACTTCTTTCGATGCTCTTTCAAGGTATAATATACGTACTTCTCTTTATACATTAACTGTGCTACGTATAGGCTAAATTCAATTATTGAGCTTTTTTGAGCTTTAAGGCGCAACTTTTTTGAAAACTTTTTTCTTCGACATTACACTTCTTTCGATGCTCTTTCAAGGTATAATATACGTACTTCTCTGTATACGTTAAATGCGCTACGTATAGGCTAAAATCAATTATTGAGCTTTTTTGAGCTTTACGGCGCAACTTTTTGAACTTTTGATAGAAACCTGCACATCTACGGGTCAAAAGCTTTTTTTTGAGACTTTGTCGATCAAAATCGGTTCAGCCGTTCCTGAGATCTCAGTATTACAAAAATCCGGTCATAATTTTAATATATAGATACTTAATCAAGAATGTATACAATTATGATTAATATTTGCCTTCGTCACAACAACGTTGAAAATTTCTCAAAAAAATAAACGCATTGTTTGAGGAAAAATCACATTACATATTTTTAGAATGAAAATATAAATAGGTAACGTTCAGTTTTAACAATGAATTTTTTAAATTTATAATTTTGAAAATGTAAGCATGCAATTATTTGTTGAGCCTCAAGTACATACCTTAAATTGTAACCCGAAGATCTATAATTGAAATACTTAATCAAGAATGTATACAATTATGATTAATATTTGCCTTCGTCACAACAACGTTTTAATCAACCTGAGAGAACCTTAGGTAACGTGATTAAATTCAATTTTTTTCCTCTCATTTGAAAATAGTTGAAAAATTCAAAACGTAAATGGAATATACGGTTAACAATCGCTTGTGGTATAAAAGACGCGGTATTTTCGAGGTAGAGAAACCGATGTTATATTCTTTGTAAATTTTAGAAAGCTTTATAAATACTTAGTATGCTTTGTAATTGTTTTTTTTCTCTTTCTTTTGAATACTTCATTTGTAGTGGATTTTTTTTTCTCAGACCATTTCGTAAAATGAGATTTTCTTCATCTGAAAATTTTTTTAAAAAGAATTTTCAACGCTTTTAGATTTTCTTCTACCGAGTTATTACATTACGGAAGTTATTGGATTTAAACATTACTCGATGAATTATTTTTTTCCCATATTGAGTGCGAAAATATATTGCTTTAAACACGGAGAGGTTTTACTGTTAAACCGAGCCGTTTTAATGGCAAAGCCACAATGAAATTTAGCCAATCCTTCCACAAAACCAGACGGAAATGTATTAAAAGTAAATTTCAAAGTGTTACCGCGTTAATTGGTAATGATAAATCAAGCGTGCATTCGGTATTAACAAGTATAAACTTTGAATTTGGCTCGAGTCATACAATTCGGTACATGTTGCCATGAGAGCCATGTGAAATTTATTGCAAATGAATACTCGAATGGAATACCTTCATCTTTTAAATAATGACCCGTGTGTCTCTGCAATACAAACGGATTTTCATTGCGGTTAAATTTCTCCAATTTTCATTCAGATCGTTGTAAATAAGCTACAACTAGAACCCTTTTGTGAAGTTTGAATCAACATTTAGACTTGCAATACCATGTGTAACCTGGCCTGGTTAGTTGATTATAGTGATAATATAGAAAGGAAGGTTAGGACCGAATTTCTCGTGAGAAATGAGACAAATTTGAATTCTCAAAAAATTTGTAAAAAATCAAAAAAGAAATTCAGCCTGTAAAATGTTGCCTGGTGATATATTTTTAGACGCTTTTTCAATTTTTCTCCGTTGAATTTGGAAATTTCCTTGCTATATTGGAATATTTTTCTCGTAGGTAATCATTATTAACTTTCTTTTTTCAATTCCCTGTAAAAGGTTTTTTCCTCCGCCCTCGCGCGAAAAAATTTAAATAAAATAAAGAAAACTCGCACCATAATGAGATGCCACAAATGATGACTTTTTTTATTGCGAACATCTCATACATGTTGCAGTCGAATTAGGGACGAGGTTCGCATTCGCAACACATATGGCAAGGCGTTACACGTCGTTTTACCGTTGCAAACCATTGAAAAGACATTACAAGTTGAATTCTTATATTTCAAAGAGTTAATGGTGTCTCCATTATGCAGCGGCAAGTAATGTTTTGTTTCGCGTGTGTGTTTTTTTGGTTCTTTTGTTTTTATCCTTCGTTGTCTACGACGTATTTTATAAGCCTCGCGCTTTTGCAAACATTAGAAACGCATTAGAGAACTTCACAAAACCAATGCGTTTTTTTCCCTTCTCTAACAACAAACAACACGCCATCGCCATACCGTTGTATTTTCTCCATTTTCGTCTCTGATTGAAGTTTTTTCGAAATTATTACGACCAAAATGGTTAATTTAGCGTGGCAGCGCGTCGCTCGTTTGGTTAATTTCAAACATAATTAAGATACGGGTTCTTGAGATTGTACGAAGAATGAAGAAGTTGGGTACTACGTACCTACTTAGTATACACCTAGTCCACATTTCGAAAATGACTTTTTTCCTCTTTGTTTTTGGTCTTGTTCTAACTGTTGCGTGTTTTTGGAAAATAGTAAGTATTGCAGCTGTACACAGCACTGCAGACAAAATAATAAAATATTTTATTTTTTTCCGTCAAATTTAACTCAATTTTCCAACTTTTATGTGTCGTGTCGATGAGTTCTACATACGCATACAATACATCACGCGTCATTTCTGAATAAATATCCGTCTATGTGCAATTTGATATACTTTATATGCGGCTATATTTGACAACTTGGTACTTATTGAAATGACGATACCTGCATTGCCTACCTGCTAGGTACATAAATAAATTACTTGACTGAAACAGGCACAAAATGTTTTTTTGACATGAGACGAGACGCTCTCCACCAACGTCTGATTTTTATACTCTTTAAATCGACTTTCAGCAATGAGACATCCAAACCAATGGAAACACTTTTTTAAAGGCAAAAATACATCATTAAGATAGTCGAATTTAATGTTTTGATTTTTGACAAATTTTTGAAAGTTCAAATTTGGTCTTTTTTCATGAAAAAGTCAAAATTTTATCAAATCGAGGTAAAAGGCTTTAATTTGATTTGAGACTTCTTTCAAACCTTCCGAAGCGAATGATGATATGTACTTTAGAATTGTTCAGCGGCCTGAATATTTTTAATTTGAGGAAGCAGAAAGAAATTTAGAGAGCGGGATTTCATTTTAGGTGATTTTCATGGCAATTTTTCTAAAACTGGAACATCTAAAAATTCAGTGAAGGCTCCAGGACAACTTGGAACCCTCATCAAAAGATTTAGGGGGTGGGGGGGGGGGTCAAAAACAAAGTACATATATTTCATATTAATTTCATTTCAACCTTCTACCTCATCAATTTGATCGAATTTTTTTTTTACAAGAAAATTATATCGGTTGCAAGTGCTTAAAAATTCACCAAAAAATTGAATACATTCGAATTTTTCAGTACGTTTTAATAGTTTTAATTTCTACTGAATGGAATAACCCATCGAGTACCTCAATTTCTTTAATTTAAAATCCTCCTCTTTGAATCCATCATTCCTAACTGTCACCACTTTCAAAGGACCATTTTCTCGAATAAATTTGTTTCCAGAAGTTCTTTACTTGTCCACTGAATTCTCGAGTCTGAGTCTGAGTTCCAAAATTAATATTCAATTTCTTGCAATTTAGAAACAAAATAAAAATGTTAAACAATTTTGATAGAGAAGTAAGATTTTTTTGTAATATTGGCAAATAAAAAGTAAGACCGTTAAGAAAATTATGACAAACAAAAAATACATCTTTTCAGGATTTTGGAAGCAAAGCAAGATTTTTCTGCAATTTTGAAGGGAAAACAGGTTTTTTTTTGGCAATTTTGACAAAGAGAGAATACTTTTCACTTTTGTAAAATGTTTTGATGATTTTAGTAAAAAAAAACTAATTTTTTTGCAATTATTGTGAAAAACCCCATATTTTTAAGCAGTTTTTTTGCGACAAAAAACCCAGGCTTGTTGAAAATCTTAACCAAAAAATAATTTTTTCTGCAATTTCAAAAAAAAAACTTTTTGGATATTTAACTGAAAAAGGATCAGCAATTTTAATAATTTTGACAACAAACATGGCAATTTTTTTGAAAAACACTACACTTTTCTCCTGGGAAGTTGAGCAAAAAAAATTCAAATAAAAAGGTCTTTTGTGCTACGCATTCTGAATAATGAGGTTTGATAGGGGAGTGTATTCGAAAAATTGTTCATTCAGAGAAATGGCAATTCGTGGTTTTTCCATTCGGGGAAATATTTGGTCGATACGGTAATTGGAGCTGGGCCCACCCACATTTAAAATTTTCAAACGACACCATTTTGTAATATTTCAAATGCACATATCCTTCCGGTTTGCATCATTCGTCATCATTTTTTACGATCTCTGCACAACATGAAAAATATTAAAAGATCAAAGACCCATCATGCAATTTTTGTATGATTTTACATGAAATTGCCCAGTAATAGTACCTAGACCTTAATTTTACTTTCTTCAAATTTTTATACCTACAAAATTTCAATTTGAAATTTTTCAAATCTTGACTAAGTATTGATTTTTAATCTACATTTCTATGTACCATAATGGCTTTAGATTGAATCACTTTTGAGCCTAGTTTGGCAGTTTCGTGAAAAATTCCAAATGCGAAAAAATATCTAATGATGCTCCTTCAATAAGAGCGCCCATTTCACGAGACCATCAAAACGTAATCGTAAGAAAATTGTGCAAAATCAGATCACGAGAATTCATTTTTGGTTCAAGTTGATAGGGATTGAGCAATTCGTATGATTTGAACTCGCGTATTTACGGCAAACTGGTTATGCAATTTTATTAACATCTTCGAAATACTCCAGTTTTTGTGTAACCGAGATTTGAAGGCAGAACAACACCTCACTGTTATGTTAAGCCGAGCAAGATTTTAATCAAAAATTTGTCGCTTTCTATGTTGGTTTGAAAATCGTACTTTCAGAATATTTTTAGATCCGACTCCTACCCAGTTTTAAAAACAGAATTGAAAAACTTATTATCATTCAACAAAACTAAATTCTAATTATATACATAATGGGAAACTTTCAAAGCCAGCAATATGGCTCACAAAACATAAACAAATTTTTCATTTGAGAAAAAAATCCAGTTTTTCTTTCCAAGATGCATGAAATTTTGAAAATTTTCATCGAATTTTCGTCATCGTTGAAAAACGCCATTCTATACTTTCCATAACAAGGAAAATTTTTCGTTTACGAGACTCGAATGTTTTCATTCTTAGTAGCAATTTTTTGACAGTTCGAGTAATGCGCAAAGTTTGAAACTGAAATTAAAATTCCGTCGATAAAAAAATTACCCAACTAGGAAAAGATGGCTGAAAGTAAATTCAGCCAAATTGAAAGGTAATCTTGTGTTTCGAACTGACATATGTTTTTATCGAAGATAAGTAAGGAAAATAGAGAGAGATGTATTAGTTCTTTCAACGTTCACGTCAATATATCAAAGTTTTTGCCATATTTTATCTGATAAATAATTCCATTTCACGAACGCGAAAGTTTTTAATGAATGTCGTGTCATCTTGTTGATGTAGAATATTCCTTTATAAACGTGTAAGTATGTAATACTAAAAGTTGCCAAAGAAAGTTTAATTTCTTATTCATTGTTACACTGACAACGAACGTGTAACAATACACATATGCAGTGCACATACTCGTATGTACAAAACAACACAAGAGTAGCCCAGACCTTTTTTTTTCGTATTCTTTTCCTTCTTCGTCAAATGTCTTGCTTATATGTACTATAATACCTGGTTAGATACTAGATAGATAGGTAAAATACTATAACTATGTTATTTATCCAAAAACTATGAAAATTTCATACTTACGTTTATCGAGAAAACGAAACGTTCCGATGAAACCCGTACAATTGTTGCTTTTATTTCCGCTATGAAATTGTAAAACCAAAGCCGGCACCGAGCTATAAAGTACATGAGGAATATCTGGATATCGGCCACATAAAACGCTATCCCACTGAGTATATTCGTTAATTTTACCATCTTCGTCGTGGGCATAAACTTTCAAATAATCGCTATCCATGCATCTGAAACAAAAAACGAAACAATTTCCAGTAAAAAATCCGCCTTTCTACCGCTTCTACTTTTTTGATACCATTTTCTAAAATCATTTTGCGATTCTTTATACACCATTTGCGAATTTTCGTATAGAACCATGATAGACACGAGTTTCTTCATCGTGTTGCTATGTATAAAAGTTTAACACCGTTTATAAAACGTTTTTGGAATTACAATTTTTTTTTCAAACAGGGTTCTACTATGTATCCTAATTGAATTTTGGAACGTGTCAACGAATAAGTCTTTGGTATATTTTCGAACAAACGTACAGTACCGAACGCCGAATCCTATAATTTGTCACTAAAAAAGTGCGTACTGTATCTTGAAATTACATTGGCGCAAATCGACGAATGAAATTTTCTATTTTCCATCGTTCAAAGAAGAAACCATAAATTCCTCGCCAATTGCTGCCAATCAATTATTTTTACCATTTTATTCGCGACAGATCACAAAAGCTCGTACAGATTTCACAGCGAGATAAAAAAATTCACAATTACCCAGTGGTATCTAATTATCTCGCTTGAAATTCCCTTCATCGGCGTGCCAACAAAAGAAAAACACCAGACCATAGTTAACGAGATGAAAATAATAGTGTCTGCAAAAAGAAGATAGCACCGAGCAAACCTTTTCTATACCTACCATTTCAATGATTGTAACCATTTTGATTATGGATTCGAATACCTACTGCAGGTAGCAAGATGAAAAAATAAGTTTTATTTTTTTTTCAATGTGTGGCTATTGGTGGAAACTTGAGCTACGGTAAAGTAGGTTAAAAAGTGTTGCCCCTTTGAGGGCGATTAGAAGTAGCCTATACGAGGCATCGTTATACAAGAATCTGTACCTTTCTTATTTTTTCTATCTAGTGGGTAGTGTGTACCTACCTTACATATCTATTCCTGATTTCAGCATCTTATGGATCTACCTCTGAGTATTCTTTTTCACGGACAGTAGAATCATAAGCTTTATTAAATAAATATGTACTCCTAGATACTTATGCGGAAATCGCTCGTCACTTTTCATTCTAGAAAATATGACTTGATAAAGCAAACATACTTATTGAAAAAATGTATGCGTACTAAAAAACTAAGTATTACACAATCATCATGATCAAGTCTTTTTTTCAGATGCGCATTTTATCTTCTACGTAGTACGCATACTGGATTATCAGGTGTACCCGTAGCCCCAACAGAGGACCTTGGCAAACGGATCAATGACCTTGCAGGCAGGCAGACAGGTCAATGACATTGAGGCAGACAGACGACCTAAAGCAGCCAGACAGGCAGACACATGGGTCAATGACCTTAAAAAGCCAGACAGTTCGACAGACGACCTTGAAACGCCAGGCAGACGGGTTAATGACCTGAAATCTCACAAAGCCTCCACCATTCTTAACAAATCGTTTATTAACATGTGGATCTGTTTTCAAACGAATTGTTTACGTATATTGATTCAATTCTCAGTGAATTGTTCGTGAGAGTAGATATTAATTCATTTAAGGGAATCATTCGTGAACGAATCGATTAATTTTTTTAAAGAACCGTTTGCGAACGAATAGATTAATTCTTCAATTTTGAAATCAATTTGTTCACGTGTGATTCACCAATAATTATTCAATTCGTTCGCGAATGATTCACCAAAAATTATTCAATTCGTTCTTGAACGATTCTCAAAAAATTAGGTAAATGAATATTTGTTCGCGAATGAATCACCTATACGAATCAATTCGTTCGCGAATGATTCACCTAAAGTTAAGTAAATGAATCGATTCGTTCGTGAACAAGTCACTTATACGAATCAATTCGTTCGCGAATGATTCACAAAGAATTATTCAATTCGTTCACGAATGATTCGCCAAAAGTTATTCAATTCGTTTGTGAACGATTCACCAAAAATTATTCAATTCGTTCGTGAACGATTCACCAAAAATTGAGTAAATGAATACATTAGTTCGCGAACGAGTCACCTATACGAATCAATTCCTTCGCAAATGATTCACCTAAAGTTGAGTAAATGAATCGATTCGTTCGCGAACGAGTCACCTATACGAATCAATTCGTTCGCAAATGATTCACCTAAAGTTGAGTAAATGAATCGATTCGTTCGCGAACGAGTCACTTCTACGAATCAATTCGTTCGCGAATGATTCACAAAGAATTATTCAATTCGTTCGCGAATGATTCGCCAAAAATTATTCAATTCGTTCGCGAATGATTCGCCAAAAATTATTCAATTCGTTCGTGAACGATTCACCAACAATTATTCAATTCGTTCGTGAACGATTCACCAAAAATTGAGTAAATGAATATATTCGTTCGCGAACGAGTCACCTTCACTTATACGAATCAATTCGTTCGCAAATGATTCACCTAAAGTTAAGTAAATGGAACGATTGACTAAAAAATTCAAATCATTCGCCAATGATTCATCAACTATTAATAAATTCGTTCGCGAGTGATTCACATAGAAATCAATCAATATGTTCAATCGTCAATCAGTTGTGAATGATTCGATTCAATTCACATCACTTGAAAACAGATCAATTCCTATACAACAGTTTCTCAAAAACCGAACCAATCGTAAATTAATTGATCCGTTTACGAATGATTCACCAAGAAATCAAGCAATTTATTTGATCACCAATCATACGTAAATGGTTCGATTCGATTGTAAACAGATCAATTGCCATACAAATGTTCTGAAAAAAGCGATTCAATTTGTTCGTAAAAGATTTGTATTTGAAGAAAAGTCGGTTTTCTTACGCATAATGCGTGAGTGTTTTTTGATGATGCTTTAGAAATACGAGGTGCAATGGTAAGTATTGGTACGTATTTCTTAAAAAATTGGGCAAAGGAGTTCAAGAAAAATTGAGCACTTTGAAAAAAAGTCATTGATTCAGAGTTTGATTCCTTTTTAGAAAAATTTTGAAATAAGTTGGCTTATTTTAGGTATAACTCGCTTCAAAATGAGTTGAATTGACTTATTTTCAAAAAGATCTTGCTCAACTCTACGAACTTTTTGAACTGACATCCTTCGATGTTAACGAAAGCAACCCAGATCGAAAGAACTTGTGCTAAAACCCCTGTATGTATCCAAAGTACCACAGTACTGGGTGCTCAGTTCAATTTTGGCAAATTAAAGAAAAAATGATTTTATGGCAATTTTTCAAGTTTTATGCGAATTTTTGGTTTTTAAACAAAGTGAACTATTGAATAACAAAAAATGTACCTCCACCAATAACTGCTCGAAAATGTTGAAAGCAGCCTGACCAGTATTTTGATTCGAATCTACCCCAATCACAAATTGGGTTCTTTATTGCATTTCGAATTGTCGAAATCTACCAGTACAAATCAACAAGAAAACGCACAATGCTACTACGAGTATTTCTTTAAAATACCTATTCAGTGACGAAACACATTTCGGAAGCCGTTTCGAACAAGGATTGGCTTTGTCAAATGACAGAAAAAAATATTCCAACATTTTTAACTGTCATTCTTCATTAATGTCTGATTCAAATCAACTTTTTATCTGCATCCGTATAGGTACATTTATGCGCTTTAAAATTACCATAAATTCTGAAATAGAAAAAATTTCGTAGCAATTTACACTTCGTATCGTTTCATTATTTTTTTAAAATATTCCTGTGATTGTATAAAAAATTTAAAAATTAAAAACTGAAAAAAAATGCAAGAAAAATTGATTGAAAATTCAAAACATTTTTTCTTTTCAATACAAAATTACTGCTCCAACTCGTAACGAAGTGAGGAAGGTAAAAATTCATTAAAAATCAAACAAGAAACTCGCATAAAATATTCGTAAAATTACCTATAAAAATATTTATTAATTTTTCACAAACTTTGATGTTTTACTTAGTAACCGAGTTTAACTTGCGTGACACGATTATGTATTTAGCCAAACAACTCAAACAATAAATAACTAATCAGAAAGAATTATTACGTTCTACTAAAATTGAGTAGGTAGGTATATCACCCTTTTTTCAAAACGTCACATCGTCGTTGGCTCACAATATAATGGAAAGAATTACAAAAATTGTTGACAGAAGCCAATCGTCGTCGTACACAAGTTTGATCGTATTCTACCTACATAGGCCAAGTTTCCAATGAATTGACCGATCAATTCTCTTTTTCAAAGTCACCACATGTTTTCCATTTAATTGCATTTCGAGAGTTCAAAAGCATTCAGACATAATACATCCAGACAGATGGTCGTAGATATATTGCGATACTCGAGGGCTTATAAACTTTATACAGCCTACAAAAAATTTACTTTTTGGTGAAAAAAAAAGTAAGAGACGAACGACCTAACTTTTTTAATAAAGCAGGTGAGCAAGCTCTGAAAGCATTTTGTTAGTTTTAACGTGCATGTGCACTTTTTTACATTTTCCTAATGAAGTTTCTTTTTTTCCTTTTTTAATGTCTCTAGCGAAGGCCTTTAGGTACTTCTTTCTGAAATTCTCACCGTTCGCGTTGTTATACCGAAACCGATGCTTTTACTGAATTAATTGCAAACAGATAGCCTTAAGGGGTTTCGGAAAGATGGGCATTAAAAATAAGTTAATTCGTTCGACTGTATAAGTATAAAATAAAATTCTGAATTTATTATACCTACCCAACCAACTAAAAGGTACGTACTACGTATATTCGAATTGATCAGCAATACAAAAATTCAAATTAACTTCTCCACTAATAAATATAAGTAGGTATATACTTTCATAAAGATTAGCTAGCTAGTTAGGTGCTGCGAAATTTCAATTCATTTCTCCTTTTAATTTCTTTCGTTTTTCATGACACTATAAAAACGAAAGTAGCAAAAAATTAAATTAGTGTAAGCCAAGTAAGCATCACGAAATTGGTAGGGTTTTATTATTAATGGTTGAATTTTATTATACCGGTCATTTTCATTTTGACATTTCACCTTTTTTAATACTTATAACCGTACACTTTCAAAATAATAGCGCATTTCCTTAATTAAAATATCCCGCTTTAGTTTATTTTTGATACCAATTTAAATAATTTTCATTTAGTCGCGATTAATTCGTTTGGTATTCGTATTGTGCCAGGATTATGTACACTACAGGTAGTTTGTATGGAAAAATTAATTTTCTATGTAGGGTATACAATACACTACCTACCAACCGACCTGTCCACCTATTTGTATGTTATACAGAGTGAAATGGATTACCTACCTGAAATACGAATTTATTTCGTGGTTTTTTTTCATTAAGGTAGTTTGAATTTTTATCAATATCCGGTCTTCGGACAGCAAAAGTAAATATATCATTGTTTTATGTTACGAAACATCATACCACCCACCCTTCTTTATCTACTTACAGTAACTTAATTGATTTTCTTCCGAAATCCATTTGACCACTTTGCCTGCCAAATCAGTCTTCTTTACCAGCACGAAGTTCATTAATTCATACTTGTGTATACGAAAATAACGCCGACGTGAAGTATAATTTACAACTAATACACGAGAATACAACAAACGTGCATTTAATTTTAAGTACACGTGGTACCCGCTTTAATCGAATTATATAACCGTACCTGAAAAAGCTGCTTTTCTTTAATGTGTGTTTTGAATAATATTACTTACCTACTAACTCAACTCACACTCATACTAGAAGTTCAATGATGTGGTGATCGACAGCTCTACTTGTACAAATAGATATCAGTTTCGTATCAAGTTATACAGTAGTTTGTGATAAAGAAAATTATCGGTTTACAGTGAGCCCTCTATTGATGATTTATGCGACGTACATAACGTTAATGAATCCCCTTTGAAGAACCGTTTGCTTTGTTATTGTGTGTGCTTACTAGCTTTACTCCGTGTGTGGGTACAAATTTGAACATGTGTAATATTAATGACTAGAGTATGCAAACGTAACATCTTTTTATAGAAGTAGGCAGCGCGAGGTTGATATCTACGGTTTCCAAATAAGTACATATTTTAATTTTTTCAAAAATTAATGATGTATTTGGTGTTGAAAATAATGTAAAATTCGAGTCATTATTTTTAATTATTTATTTCATCGTAAATACGCGTAATTCTTCGTATTATCGCGATACATTGTATAGGTTACAATTCCGAGAAGTCAACAAACATCTCCGATGACTTTTAGATTTTTCTACTCGAATTCTCCGCGATTCTACTCGAGTATTATTACCGTTTAACGTTTTCCGATCGCATTATGGCGATTTTATTTCGTTTTATTTTATTGTACATTTTGTATTAGTGTAAATATGTTCGAATACATTTTTTATTTCGAATTGTGCACCGTATTTCAATAGGTTATGGGCTACAGACACGCTAAACTGTGCCTTTCGAGATAAAACGCTAATCGAGATGTATTTCGTTCCGTTCGTTATCTAATTCGTATTCGAAGGTTCATGTGCGGTTGTATTATTCGAAAATTAGATCGCAGTCGTTAGCTGTTGATATCTAATCGCGCGTTATCATTCGATGTACAGAGTGTGGATCGCAGTTGTGACCTGTTGATATCCATATTCGCCTAATTGTATCATGGATTATATCAAGGGTATAAAGCCTCTGTCCTGTTCCAGTGATTGGCCGTCATGGAAAGATAAAGTGCTCGACGTACTCGCCTTGTTTAATGCCGTGGACATCGTCGAAGGTAAATCAACCTGCCCCGAAGAACCAAAAACGACCGATACCGCCACCGACGCGGCCAAAATCGCTCGAAATCTCAAGATGTCAACGATCACGCTCATTGCGTTGAGATTGAGATTTTCACGGCTGAAATAGAAGCTTCAATGAAATCGTACGCGGAAGCTGTTCAAAGCCAACCTCGTTCAAATTTGAAAGACCCTATGGACTCCGCGATCCGTTCCATAGCCGCTAACGATGCGCCGGATTTACGTTCAAGATCTCCGGGAAAGCGATCAGACATCGATAAGTCTGATATTTCGATTCGATCATCGATCAGCAGCAGACGAGCTGCTGTTACGTCGCCAGAGACACGTCGATATCTCTCTGGAAAACCCTACCAACAAAAACGTCAGCTGTCTACATCACGTAAATGGAGACAGCTCTAGAGTTCCAGCTCGCCGGATGTTTGAGTTCGATTCACTTGACATCTGGCATACCTATTCGAATATGCTGACGCGGCGATTTGTGGATCCAGGTAGCTGATCGAGTTACTTATCCGAGTTCATCGCCGCTATCGAAGCATCTTTAACATCGACCGAATTCGAGGAAACATGATTATCGTTCATCATGTTAGATTTTTGAGTAGTTATTATTGCTCGATAATTCTCGAATTAGGGAAAGTGTTGAAAATAATGTAAAATTCGAGTCATTATTTTTAATTATTTATTTCATCGTAAATACGCGTAATTCTTCGTATTATCGCGATACATTGTATAGGTTACAATTCCGAGAAGTCAACAAACATCTCCGATGACTTTTAGATTTTTCTACTCGAATTCTCCGCGATTCTACTCGAGTATTATTACCGTTTAACGTTTTCCGATCGCATTATGGCGATTTTATTTCGTTTTATTTTATTGTACATTTTGTATTAGTGTAAATATGTTCGAATACATTTTTTATTTCGAATTGTGCACCGTATTTCAATATTTGGAGTAGGAAAGTAAAATAAAAGTAAAGAAAGTAAGTAAGTAAAAATGAAATGGCATCTCGATGGCTTGGTATAAATACCACGTAAGTCCAAAATCCTATATTTTTCAGGAGAACAAAAAAACGTTTAAAGCATTCATATTTTGTTATTTGCTGTTTTAGATTGCATTATTATGTTATAGAGGTCTTAATGGTATGGCCTGATGATATTTCACAGGTTGATAAAATAAAATTAGTTGATTAAAGCGCTTTGGATGGACATACGAGGTTTCTAGAGATGACATACGAGATTTTCATCGTACTTTTGTACGACTTACGTGGTTTTTAACAAGGACTTACGAGGTTTTCAAATTTACAATTAATGAAATTCATGTACTTACCTCGTAAGTCGGACTTACGTGGTTTTTAATGTTGGATTTTCACCGATTAGAGCGCTAGGATGCGTTTTAGACTTACGAGGTTTTTAAATTCGGATTCCTCGTTGTTTTTTACTAAAGAAACCACAAAAAAAGCATTTTTGAAAAAATCTGGACTTACGAGGTTTTTATACCAAGCCATCGATCTGTTTTTTTTTTTTTTTTTTTTTTTTTTTAGCTTACATACTATAAATAAGCTGGTTTTTTTCAATATTAAAAATACGTAGTTACAAACATAATTATTCAAATTACAGTAAAGACGAACGTAAAATTTTTTCAAGAAGCTAGTAATACACAAAGTGTAACTTAATTATCACGTATTGGTACACATCTACTACATGTTCAAGTATACATTCTTCACATTGGGTACTTGAAAAACGTGTAATAAGCGTTTATTGTTATTTTTTAAAGTAGGTATCAGTAAGTGTGAGAGATACGTAGCGTCAAAAGCAATGCACACGTCGCATTCAATACACCAAAGAATCATATCCAGGGACAGCTTATAATATGTGTAGCTGGGACTCTAGTAGTGAATGAACGAGATTAATAGTAGGTGACTGTGTTCGACTCATTAATCCAGCAGCAACTCATTCACATCAAGTTCTTTTCAAATTGGCTCGCAATTTTTAAAAACATGCCCCTTCTTGTACAAGCTTCTACAACCACTTTTTCAATATTCGATCTCCGGATATGCACTTCGATCAGGAATGGGCATCGAGTTTTTTAAAGAGTCACTCTTTAGAACACTCTTCTCAATTCCACTCATTTTTGATTTTAGCTGTTCATCTTAGATGCGATGTGAGCGATAGATCGCGTATCAGTATTTCAAACTAGCTCAATGTTTAAATCAGTGGGTGTGTTCAGACCCAAGTTAGGACCTGTGTTTGTGACAGACACCGTTTCAATCAGTGGGTGTGTTCAGACCCAAGTTAGGACCTGTGTTTGTGACAGACACCGTTCCAATTAGTGGGTGTGTTCAGACCCAAGTAAGGACCTATGGTCGAGACAGACACTATTTATGTAAATCAGTGGGTGTGTTCAGACCCAAGTTAGAACCTGTGTTTGAAACAGACACCATTTCAATCAGTGGATGTGTTCAGGCCCAAGACAGACACCATTTCAATCAGTGGGTGTGTTCAGACCCAAGTTAGAGCCTGTGTTTGAGATGGACCCCGTTTCAATCAGTGGGTGTGTTCAGACCCAAGTTAGGGTCTGTGTTTGTGACAGACACCGTTTCAATTAGTGGGTGTGTTCAGACCCATGTCAGGGTCTATGTTTGGGACAGACACTCTTTCAATCAGTGGGTGTGTTCAGACCCAAGTTAGGACCTGTGTTTGTGACAGATACCGTTTCAATTAGTGGGTGTGTTCAGACCCAAGTTAGAGCCTGTGTTTGAGATGGACCCCGTTTCAATCAGTGGGTGTGTTCAGACCCAAGTTAGGGTCTGTGTTTGTGACAGACACCATTTCAATTAGTGGGAGTGTTCAGACCCAAGTCAGGGTCTGTGTTTGAGACAGACACTGTTTCAATTAGAGGGTGTATTCAGACCCAAGTTAAGACCTGTGTTTGTGACAGACGCCGTTTCAATCAGTGGGTGTGTTCAGACCCAAGTTAGGACCTGTGTTTGTGACGGACACCGTTTCAATTAGTGGGTGTGTTCAGACCCAAGTCAGGGTCTGTGTTTGAGACAGACACTCTTTCAATCAGTGGGTGTGTTCTAGGGTGGTTCAAAGAACAATAGAAAAAACTTTATGTTTTAATTTTTTGAGCTTACCCTCTAGAAGTGTTCCATTTGGTTAGAAAACACTTCACAAAAAATTTCAGGGCAAAAAAATAATATTTAGAGGTCGCGCACGAGAGTTGAAGATTGAGAAGGTATGAGCGCATCGAGCGAAAACTTCCCACGGTTGCGCGCCGGGAAATGCAGCGTTACGTTCCCTCGTTGGATCGAAGTAGTATTAAACAACGTTATCTCCTCTACAATGTATGATAAGTAAGGCTAGTCATTTGTGGGCTTTTTTAGATGTTATTAATGAAGATTCAATGGCAATTTTTCAAATCTGAAGCTCATTAAAGGAGGAAATACAAAAGATTTCAAAAGTACAGAAAAAAGTATGAATTTAGGGTAGTATTACTACCTATATTCTATTCTACTTGGTAATTAAAGGGGAAAAATGTACATATAGGATAAATTTAAGTTCAAATACGAATATTTAATAAGTTTCAGCACTTCAAGTTGATGTTTTATTGACTATTAATAATTTTAAAGCTGTTACTTTTGAAAAGTGGAATTTTTCAATTTCTAAATTCCAAATTCAGGTCCAAATGAATTCTACAGCCAAAAAATCATAATCAATACTTTCGAATGGTTGTTTTAAAAATAAAAAAAAAATATATTATCACTTAATAAGTTGTGGTGGGGATGTAGCTCTTAGTATAGTTGCGCCGAATCAACCCCGTCAAGCTTTGTTGCGTTTCCCGCAGTGCCGTCGTGGGAAGTATTATGCTTGCGAGCCCTCGTTGCTCTCAAAATTCAACGCTTGTGCGCAACCTCTAAATATTAATATTTTTCAACAAACATTTTTTGGAGTCTTTTTTTCATCAAAAGGAACAAAATTAGGGGGTAAGACCTTGAGATTTCAAAAAAAATGTTACATGAACCACCCTAGTGTGTTCAGACCCAAGTTAGGACCTGTGTTTGTGACAGACACTGTTTCAATTAGTGGGTGTGTTCAGACCAAAATTAGAACCTCTGATTGAGACAGACACCGTGTCAATCAGTGGGTGTGTTCAGACCCAAGTTAGAACCTCTGATTGAGACAGACACTGTGTCAATCAGTGGGTGTATTCAGACCCAAGTTAGAGCATGTGTTTGTGACAGACACCATTTCAATTAGTGGGAGTGTTCAGACCCAAGTCAGGGTCTGTGTTTGAGACAGACACTGTTTCAATTAGAGGGTGTATTCAGACCCAAGTTAAGACCTGTGTTTGTGACAGACGCCGTTTCAATCAGTGGGTGTGTTCAGACCCAAGTTAGGACCTTTGTTTGTGACAGACACTGTTTCAATTAGTGGGTGTGTTCAGACCCAAGTCAGGGTCTGTGTTTGAGACAGACACTGTTTCAATCGGTGGGTGTGTTCAGACCCAAGTTAGAACCTCTGATTGAGACAGAC
This sequence comes from Planococcus citri, assembly GCF_950023065.1. Lineage (NCBI taxonomy): Eukaryota > Metazoa > Arthropoda > Insecta > Hemiptera > Pseudococcidae > Planococcus > Planococcus citri. The sequence continues at coordinate 53,102,950 of NC_088679.1, forward strand.
ACCGTGTCAATCAGTGGGTGTATTCAGACCCAAGTTAGAGCATATGTTTGTGACAGACACCATTTCAATTAGTGGGAGTGTTCAGACCCAAGTCAGGGTCTGTGTTTGAGACAGACGCCGTTTCAATCAGTGGGTGTGTTCAGACCCAAGCTTTGACTACCTATAATATGTACTGGACTGCTAGCCCAATGTTAAATTGACGGGCCCAACATGTCCGCTCTATAAGGCTCTGTTTCCACCCTCCCTCACCCCACTTCAGTGGAATTCACCCATGAAAGTGTCCGTACAGAGCCTCATAAACCGGTATAACGTTATACATGTTGGTCCTGCGACCTTATCAATTTCACATGTAATTTAACCAGGTGCTAGCAGTACAGTGTTATATGGCCAAATGACCCAAGTTAGGACCTGTGTTTGAGACAAACACCATTTCAATCAGTGGGTGTGTTCAGACCCAAGGTAGGACCTGTGTTTGAAACAGATACATTTCACAAATTTGTCTAACAAGGGAGGTACCTACATATTTCTACCCGCATCAGCATTTTTGAATCAGATTAGACACACAGAGGACATCACAATACTTACACTACAACTCAAAATTTCAGATGCTGATATTCATTTTGTCGATTTGGGTCAAAAATGGAGGAAAATCAAAATTTTACTAATTTGATGTAGAAAGCTGAAATTTGGTTTGTATCCCATGTTTGACCTCAAGAGTGGATTGTTAATGATTTCAAACCGTTCTGGAATCTCTGGCACAATTTTAGAAAAAGCTGTGTAAGAGGGAGTGAAAATGAAATTCAGCACGTATAAATTCAGTTTTACTATCTTGGTGACCCATTTGATCGATTTAGAAACATTTTCCCAAATTTTTTTTCGTGTCAGTTCAAATTCAAAAATTTTTCAATCGATTATTTTTGAGGAAAAAATGAAAATCATTCACAAACGCGTAATCGAAAAAGACTGAAATTTGTTTTGTTCCATATTTTTGACCTTCCGAGTAGATTTGTGATGGTTTTAAACTGTTCAAGAGCATCCTAGCTGATTTTCGTTTTTCCATTTTTCTCAAAAACCCTAAATAATTGCTGAAAAACGTTTTGGGATTGCACCGGCACAATTTTTTTTGTTGAAAAATTGTGCCTAAATTGATCGAATTGGTCACGTTTAAAGATGATAAATCTGAATTTATAGAAGCTGAATCTCATTTCCACTCTACGGGCGCTTATCTACCTACAGCTTTTTTTTCGAAAACTGGATAATCTGAAAATCTACTGGATGCTCCAGAACCGTTCGAAACCACGAAAAATCAACTCGTGGGGTCTAAAATAATGTAAAAAAAAACGAATTTCAGCTTTTTAAGTCAATTTGAGAAAATTTAGATTTTTTCACATTTTTGGCCTTTGAATTTTTAAAAGTTCACCTAAAAACGAAAAATGAATTTCAGCATGCTCGAAATTTTGACTGATGATATATTTTGGGATCCATTATTGATTCCTCTTCGTCCGATTCAAAAATTGTAATCTGGGTTAGGATATTTCCCTTGTAAAGTTACTTATGCAAATTGAAGCCCACGTCTTTCTTGTACTGTATTTATAGGTAAATATTATGTATCATTGAAGAGGCAAGATAAGTACCTATACTTTCTATGTATTTCACCACCTCGAAACACATTGTATAGATAATTACATCACCTGAATAAAACACTCGTATTTTAAAAATACTTTTTTCGTGTAAAAATCCAGCACCAGCACTCGGAATTTCATTTTTTATGAAACAATAAAACAACAATAGCGCTAAAAAAAATCATAAAAACCCGCCCTCGGTGACATATATCGTTTAAATTGAAGTGATATTTTGAAATTTCATTCATTTCATCAAACATAATCGAGTCAGTAGTTGGCAGACATTCAAATCGGCAGAGCCACACGAATGAAAAATCACTTCGGTATTTTATCGTGCACTCGTTGTCAAAGGTTTGAAGTATAATAGATGACATTTGCCATACGATATTCTTTCCACAAAAACCTCGGTATTTACGTAAAATGTTTTCCAATTGTGTAATGGATGAAAAAAAATCTAAAAATTCTGTAACGCGGATGTTTAATTTATCTCCAGCAAAAGCACCTCTTCGAACTCGGGGCGAATCCGATCCGTAGTCGTAAATAGAAGTTTTAGTATGCTGTGCAAATGCCAAAATACCTACTATGTCCAGTAGAGGTTTAAACATACAAGGGTTTTGTAAAAAGCTAAAAGTGTACTTCCTAAACAAAAAAACAACAAAAAAAAAATCAAGCCATAAAACCGTTAGATACTTGAGTTAGTTTTATAGGTCTACGAATGGAATCGAAACCGGGCTATTAACTCGGTTGCTTTTTTAATACAAAATACAGATGAAATTTCATAATTAATTTTTTTCTACCCTCGTAATTCGTAAAAATAAAGAAACCCAACCGAACGGTTTTTCCAGCAAAAATAACAAAACGTATTGGCGAATAGTTCCATATTTTTACTTTCCCAATGGCTACAAAAAAATCAAATTTTTTTCAATTTTCTGCCAAACTAAATGTCATTTTTTTCAACTCTCGTAAGCGAAAAACTTTTTCCGCAATGTTTAGATATTTTTTAAAAAGTCGTTTTCATAAAGTATAAAATTTAATTAATATTTTGGAAATTAATCAATTTGAAAACTTTTACGAATTAAACTGAAGTAGCGAACTTTTTTTACGAATACAATTCCATCTTGCAACTTTTTTCAACTCTGCTTTCGAATACCTAAATGGATCACAATTCAATTGGTACGATGAATTTTACAAAATTTAAAAGGTGTTAAGTAAAAAGTGCTCGAGTAAAGTTCGTTTTCCGAATTTAACTTGTATGATAGAGGAACTGACTACAAAGTTGCAAAAAAGTACAAAAAAATTGAATTACCTGAGTTACGTTGGAACGAGATGGCGAGGTTATGCAAAGATTAATTAGCACGTTGAGTCGGACTACTCGCGATGATACAATTCTAAAATACCTTTCTATTTAAATTCTACTAATTAATGAAACTTTAAACATTGTTTCCTCGCATAGGGACTAGCTTATTAGCTACTTTACTCAGCTTAAAAACATTTCGATTGAAAAGACGTCGAGTAAGTTTCAAGGCGCGTAATATTCTTAATACCTATTGCGAAGATTACCGCGGAATTTTTTTCTTCTCGGATGAAAATTCGCTTTATACTTTGTCAGAATTTTGTTCGCGGATTGTCCGCATGGAACAGATTTTGCCATATCAGCATTACGAAAGCATTATTTTTAGGTTAAGTAATCATCTTATGGTAGGTACTTTCACGTACAGCATTTGCCAGCCATTAAAGACGCTTTTTAAATCACCATTATCTGGCTTCTCACTGACGATATTTACATTAAATTACATTGCGAACATTTTTCCAACGCGTCGAGTTCGACTATTAAATAAATTAACAAGCGGCTTAAAATCGCATTTTGCGGATAATCCAAGTTCTTTCGCCATCTCCAAGGACTGCTAAAAATCATATAACTGCAACGCCTATCGTTATGCTGCTGTTGACGAAAAAAAAAAAAAAAAACACACGGTGCGCGGCGGCGTTCTCTCCCTATTACCCTTCTGTGTCTCGCGTTGCAAAATGGGCAACGTTCCACTAAATTCCACTCTATCCTCAGTCATTGTCATGTTTAAAAAATGCGGCTGCTTTTCCACTTTTTTTTTTTTTTTTGCTGTACAGCGGACGCACCGAAATGTGTACTAGCACCTATTATGTGCTACAGTCTTAACGCCCTCTGTTGGCGGTTATTATGCAAACGAAAAACGTTTGTTAACACAACAAACTGTGAAATTAACTCTTTTCAAAAGTTAATTAAAAGTAATAAATTAAAACAGCGAAAAAGGGCACTTTAAAAGTTTACACTGGCGACCGTAAACACTTTCTGTACCGGTTTTTCTTTTGTCAAGTTTTGTTTTATAACTTCTGTTTCGAAAATTAACTGTTTTAAAAGTAATTCTATTCTTTTTTTACATTGTGCATGCGTTTAATAGTAGTCTGGATCACGTTGGTCATGGATTTACCTGATATTTACGGTCTATTATTTATTTACTTTTTTTTCCAAAGGTATTTTTTATAATGAAAAATTTGGAAAAATGTTTACCATACCTACCTACCTACCCATATGAATTTTGGTAATGGACATTCGTTAATGTTTTATATCAAGAACCTATACTGAGCAATTCAGTTCTCACTTTCTCATTCGCAATTTTTGTGGCTGCAAAAGCTGTGTTCAGTTGATTAAAGTTGCATTTATTTCAACTAATCAGAATTCAATGTTTAGAAGTTAACGAAAATAAACATGAAAACAGTTCAAAATTGTGAAAAAATTGATAGAATGATATTTATCGAAAAATTACTGATTGATTGAACATTATAAAAACAGTTTCATAAAATATAGCGAAAATGTGAAAAAAATTACTCGAGATTGCTGAAAAGAAAAGTTACAAAATTGACTTTTAAACAGTTGAAAATTGAGAAAAGTGCGATAAAATGGCCAAAGTAATCCAAAAATGGTTGAAAATTATGAAAAATTCAAGAATCAAGTGAAAAAAAATTATGAAAGATTAAGTATCAAAATTGTACAAGTAACTAATGTGTCATTTCCATGCCAAATCGGCAGATTTTTGCACGAGGGGTCTTCGATTCTTTTCAAAATCAGATCATGTGTAGAGCTCATCAAACGATGACGAATGACGCAAACCGGACATTTTTTCGATGTTTTTTTGACGGAGCTGTGGCGCTTCAAAGTTCTCCAAAATGGTCGAAAATGGAAAATTTCAGTTGCAAATTGCTCCGGTTGTACGTGGTATAGAATTTTGAACTTTTTTTCAAATTGTAGTACTTTGAGAAGGTAATTGACGAATGATGTCAAAATCAGTGTTGCCACTTTCAAAAACCTAAAAAAATCGATTTAAAAACTTATAATTTAAATATAACCATGATCTCCCCCAGTAAAAATTCTGAAAAATTCTCAGTTTTAGTCCTTTTTATGTAGAATAACATATCAAAAAATTGGACTGGCATTTTTTTTTCATTTCCGAGAAAAAAAAATTAAAAGTTTTTCAGTTGTTGCAAAAGTACTTACCATCGGAAACCTAAAAAATGAAAATGTTTGCAATTTTGAAATATTTTACCAATGTGTAGACGAATGTGAAATGAATCCCCTCCCCCCCCCCAATTTGTCAACGAATTGACGAAAATGTCATTTTTTGTGCTATAATTGTATTTTAAAAGTGAAATGTACTTTTCAAAAAGTCGTTGAAGGCTCCAAAACGAATTTAAATTCACCTGCAGTCGACTTCGTAGTGTATTGAAATTAGTTTACAGAATGAATTTCGGCTTTCCAACTCCATTTGATGAAATTTTGAGGAAATTTCAAGTTTCAAAAGTCTACTGGAAGCTGCAGAACTGTTCAAGGCGGTTTGAAATAATTTCCAAGCGATTTGGCACGTCGTCGAAAATAGGGTATATCAGATTTCAGCTTTCTAGGTCAATTTGGTAAAATTTCGATTTTATCCTACATTTTTGGGCAAAATTTGATTTTTCGAATTCACCAAAAATCGAATAAGGCACTTTAGCACTCGAAATTTTGACAGGTGATGAATTTTTGCCTGCTCTTTCGATCTAATTTTGTACCTACGGTTAAAAAAATTTCGTGCAAGTTTTATGTTTGAACGCAAAATCTGCGATTTCGACTGACCTGTCAATCAAAATGGCCACCATTTTGTAAGTACGGCAACTTTTTTTTGAGGACAAGAGCTAAAAATGTTCCTTAGGACACCCCCTTTAAGAAAAAAGTTCTCCCGGGGAATCCGCGAGGGAGGGAGAGTGCAGTAGACCCTTAGGCGAGCCCCCCGGGGTAACACTTTTCTCTTTTACATCGAAAGTGATCCTCAAAACTGACGTAAATAAAATAGGAATTACTACAGTTGTTCTAGCAGAAGCTCTCTTTTTGTGATGATATTTTCTCCAAAAAAATTGACTTCAGCTAAGAATTTACCAATTTTCATTCATGCCAAATGATCAAAATAGAAGATTCTCAGGTAAGACATGCTCATGGGCCAAAAATGAGGTTTTCAAGAACTTGTTTAGTTTTCTACATTTTTTTAGAGGCCTGCGGCACGCAAAATTTCATAACTATAACCAGCAGTAGGTAGACCTTTTTTTGGCGGTACCATGACACAAAAAACACATTTTTTAGAATTTTTTTAGTTTTCAAAGACGACCTATTAAATGAAGAAAAATTTGAAAAAATTACCAAAAATAGAAGGTACTTGTCCGAACATTTTTTCAGAAGAAAATAATTTCATGCACCTGAATTAGGTTTGGAAACTGTCGGTTTCATTACCTCGTATCTCCTCATTGAGGAACCAAAAAAGAATTGAAAAAATTTACGTGACTAGTCTCATGTCTGCTTTCGTATTTTAGGTGGAATCAAGATTTTTTATTCAAAACTCACTGAAGTATGATTTTTTTTCTTTTTCGTGATTTCGGGCTAGGGGAGTGGGATGGGAGAAAATTCTGTCCTTCTGAATTAAGTATTATAACTTATAACGCTCCAAAAATGCACGAGTAAAATGTTTAGGAAGGTGATCTTTTCATTTAGAAAAAAAAGATGAAGGGAATGTTAGGAACTCATCCTCATATACAAACATTCAGAATACTGAATGTTCGTTTTTTCGAGAAAAAAATTATTTTGTAGGTGCAAATTCGACTAAGTTTTGTTAAAAGAGTTGGAAGTCACGTGAAATTTCTTTAAAATTTAATTTTCATGTTCTATGGGTATGAAATGAAGAGAAGAGTTTTTTTTAAAACACATTTTTGAAAACAGTTTCAGAATCCATAAAAAATGTCAAAATCCCGAAATTGTGTTTTATTGGTGGGGGAAGGAAAAGGGGAGTTATACACGACAAAGAAAAAAAATAATGTTCAAAATGGTACGGTAAATTGGCCACTTTCAAAATTTCTCGTCATTTTCGACAAAGTAGGTCTAGGTACCTATTTGAGCTTTCGTAATCTGCTCATCGGGATCCTTTTGTAATTCTTCAAAATGTTAATGAAGTTTCATTCACGATAGAAGAGTTGACAGAAATTGGAAGTTGAGCGTAAAACTTCAATATACCAGGTAAAAACCATCGATGATAAATATAAGCTCGAGCCTATTATGTATAATGAAAAGGGGAAAACGTTTGCTTTTTCTTCTCATAGTTGGCTTTAAAATATCACTTAAATTACGCCACCGGCGGTGGTGGCTTAGCGCCGGCAAACTAGACGTCAATTTCAAAAATGAAAATTATTCGCGAAATAATCGAGGCGAACTTTAATCCCACGCAAAATACGAAAGTCGCTCAAATTAAGTATAAAAAGGCATAAAATGAGAAAATGCTCGCACTATATACAGAGGCACCTGTTTCGCGAACGCCAAATGCGTATAGTTGATTTTTGAAAATTCAAGACATGCTATTTAACAAATTACTCGCAGCAAATAACACCGAGCTATACATGGCTGAACGTAATAAAACATCATATATTTATCGTTTTGGCGTTTAAAACAAAATTTGCTGCTAAACTTTTTACACGATTAAAACTTGTAATCAGCTTAGTGTTGATAATTTGTACATTTTCCATCTCGCCTTTGTGTATACGTATAGTTTGTGTGCGTGATGGTGTGTTACTTATAGCATCATCGTAAGTCTAATAGTACGTAAGTAGTATGGTAGTACAATGTGCCTCGTACACACATACATATTATAAGAGCGCAGGAGACGACGAGTTTAATCAAGAGTATAGTGTATAACTATATATATGTAGTATACCTACTTCATTTTATAACATAAAAAAGGCTAATATTTGGTCCCATCGCTGGAATTATATAAATAAACGAAAAATATTACAATGGATCCACGGACCGGTAGAAAAGTTTTCCTCGTTGATGCCGGTTACTTTACATTTTACAGCAGTTAACTACGTTAACAGTTACCGTTCGTTTCATTAAAACCCTTCCATTATGTTCGAATAGGTATTACGATGTCCTTTTAACGACGGCTACTTTACTTCTTGGCAATAAAGCCATGCTTGAATTTTATTCACTGTTAAAAAATTAATTTCATAAGCGCGTATATATATAAGGCGATTAATCGGTAATAAATTTCACCTTAATTTAAACGTCATTCCGCCACACCCCAAGCCCGAGCGCCTTTTATAATCCTATGCTCTAGTTACGATTTCGATTCGATTCGCGAGAGAAATTCCTCTTTTTTTTATTTTCTCGGACAAACGAAAAATAAAAAAAAAGAGATTTATACATAAACCTTTAAAAACGGACAGTAGTATAGCCTATACCTACATCTACCTGCTGTTGGAAGGAAAGGTAAACTACGTTACATGGGAACGATGCCAGATTGCATTTCAGTTTCGTTTTAAATCCGTACACACTTTTTAAAGCGTAGAGCTATATAATTCGGTGAACATCTATGCTAAAGCTCTAGGTATATGGAAATTATCGTTCCGAATATGATGCTAAAAATACTACGCATACAGAGTACCTCCTACCTTAGTATACGTGGATAACATTCGATAATTTATGTTCGAGTTTAATTACAAAATCCTTAGACGAGGCTGGTTCTGAAAAACAGGCCCTCCTGTGACTTTCAAGTTTACTCGTAGGTACTTAACAACGTACAGTGTGTACTATTATTTTCAAGCCCAAATCCCGAAACGTTTACTGGAAGGGAATAATCAGAGGAGTTCACGAGAAAATTTTTCAGATCGAGAAGGAATCTATTAGACGTGGAATTGAATTAAAAAGACTAGTTCTTGAGATTTTTTTTTGAAAATTTGCATCACACGAATATTTTGAGCAAATTTTTTTAGAAACGATGAACTCTGAGCTGAACTGCACTGAACTTGACATTTGATGAATTTAAAAAGGTGAGTAGGTATGTAGTACTCCAATAAAATAATGAAATGCGGCCAAAGAAATTTACAGAAACTGCGGTAGAACCGCAATGAAAACGAGCAAAACCGCCAAAAAAGAAAACTAGAGTGACAAAGTCGTAATTAAAAATATATGACGAGAGCGAATTCCATGACGCGCGTAGCATATCCGTGACATTCTCCAAACGGGAATTGAAGTCTCGAAGAAATGAATATTTTATCAAAACCTTATACACTGAAGTAATATGTCACACTGATTAATTCATAAACATATCAACCAAGAAACACGAGGCGAAAAATTGACTTTGTCACTTTTTGTCGCGAATTCGTACTCTTTTCGTGTATATTTGGAACACTTTCAATAAAATTTGTAACCTCTCAATCGAGAAAATTTGATCTGCAACCTCGAAGATTGATGAAAAAGTAAATATTTGACTTTTTTTACCTACACATTTTGACAGGTTTTCATTCATTTAATTAGTTTAATATCTAGTTGACTAGTTCAGTTCAATTTTTTGAGAGTTGGTTTTATTTTCGCCAAAAGTAGGGGCTATAAAAATGATAAAAATTCTTAAAATGAATAATAATTCTTGAATTGAAATTAATTGAGAGGAGTTCCGATGAAAATTCATAAAAATAAGAGAAAATGACTATTCCTCAAAAAAAATACTATCTGCGATATTTTGTTGACATGCCAAAAAATTCAAGCTTCAAACAAAAACAAACAAACAAACGTCATAATAAATGTTCTTTAATACCTGATAAAAAAAATCAATGAAAAACTTTTAAAACTGGAAAATTTGAGAGACAATTTTTTCAAGAGCTGAACATTTGAGTAGAAATGTGGTCACAGGGTGTCTGGCCCTCTCTGCTTGTCCTGTTTTTGTACTGTTTTTTGCTCATGTGTTCTACTACCCTGCTTTTGTCTTGCTGTTTAACATTTTTTACCAAACTTTGAAATTTTCATTTATTCTTCCCCCTTTCAGCATACTATGTATTATGAAAATTTTTGTCTGGAAAAATGTCGAGTTCTTCTTCCCACTACTCAAATATTAAATGTAAAAAAATCAGTTTCCTACTTTTTTCATATTGCATTTTCTTTTACCTACAATTTTCAATCATTAACAATTTATTGATATTTTATTCTTTCCTTTCAGAATTTTGATTTTCGAAAAAAATTTTCCTGTCATGAGTCATGTGAAATTATAAAACGGAAATCTGAAAAATTGACCATCCCCCCCCCTTTAACCCTCAAAAATCTAAGATTTTCTATTCATTCTCTCTCTATTTTGAAAATTCAAATTACCAAAATGGCCTCTTTTAAAATTGAAAATTCGAGAAAATGGCGATTTTCGAAAACATTTTTCCAGATGTGAGTGATGTAGAAAATTAAAAAACGAAAATCTAAAAAAATTAACCCCCCCTCCTCTCCATCAAAAATTGAAATAAGATTTTCTATTCATTCTCCCCCGCTTTTGAAAGTTTAAATTACTAAAATGGCCTCCTATCCATCGTCTCACCGAAATTATCCACCGCAGTTTTGAAAATAAACAATACACTGCCAAAGTGATTCTCGACATTAAACAAGCTTACGACTCGATATGGCATTCCAGTCTGCTACAAAAATTGGAGAATACTCAAGTACCTCCTTACTTATTTGATATCATCAAATCGTTCTTATCAGACCCCTACTTCCAGATTCGCATAAACGATTCACTTTCGGACCCTAAACCTATCTTCAGAGGTGTACCTCAAGGAGCTGTTCTAAGCCCTACACTTTTCAACATCTACTGCAACGACATCACAACTTCATCAAATGCTGAGATTCTTCAATTTGCAGATGATACCTGCTTATGCACCCAAAGTAATAATCTCTCCAGTGCAATCGACAAACTCAAACAAAATATCAACACCACCAACTCCTGGCTAAAATCCTGGAAACCTGAACTCAATCCAAACAAAACAGTTACAAAAATCTTCACACTGAGACACCACTGCAACCCTGCCAGAAACATTAATATTGAAAACACTACAATAGAATGGAGTGATGAAGCCGTTAAATATCTTGGAGTATTCCTTGACAAACGACTCACTTTCACAAGTCACATCCCACAGAAAATGAAAGCTACCTACTTCAAACTCAAAACACTTTTCCCACTAATTAACAGAGGTTCACATTTGAAAATCCAAACAGCATTACTAATCTACAAGACTATTCGTCGTCCTACTTTTACATATGCGGCTCCAGTGTGGTATGGTACCTCCAAAACAAACAAGAAAAAACTTCAAATATTCCAAAATCAATTTTGTCGAATCGCCACTAACACTCCATGGTTTTGCCGGAATACTCAAATACAACGTGAGCTCAAAATTGAAACGATTGACGACTTTCTGAAAACTGTAACTGAAAAATACCTGAACAAATTATCTGATAACACCCTTGCCTGCTGCTTCGATATCGGGCAAAATCACCCTTCAAGACTGAAACCAAAACTTCCTCAAAATTTCTTTTAGGTTTCTTAGCCCTGACTCTTTTCTTTCTCAAGTTATTTTTTAAGTATCCTATTTGTAAAATTCGTGAATAGCGCAATTGCGCTGAACCAAATAATAGATAATAATAAAATTTTCATCCATTCATTCTCAAAAAAAAAAATTTTAAATTCGAGAAAATGGTCTGCTTTTGGTTTTTTTTTCATGTTGTTCTGCATTGTTAGACGGCTTAGAATAGAGGAAGAAAGGGACCAGAAAAAATGGTCTTATTTTTAGTACCTGATATATTTTCCAAACTAATTTATTAATTCTGATCAAAAATTGAGGAACAGCTGTAATGAAAAGGTTTCTTTCTTTCTTTTTTCTGCAAAGTTTCAAATTTTTGACAAGCACTGTAGATACCCTATCTAACAAAATAAGTATCCGAACTGGTAAAAAGTTTGATTGAAAACGAGCCTAATGCAAGGAGCATGTAAAAATACCCAGTCAGTCATAATTTAAGGTCTTTGAATCGATTTATTTGATTTGGGGAATTTTTAAGAAATGAGCTTTGCACTAATGATGAAAAAAATTAATTAATTTTATCTACTTGAAGCTGAAATTCAGGAGGGAGGAGTTCCGTATCCACCCTCCCTCTTAAAAATACCCTACCATTGGAATATTTTCTCAACCACTTTTTGTCGAGCATTTTCCAAATCTAGACTAACCCCTCGAAAGTCGAAACTGAGCGTGAAAATCCTGGCAATTATATACACCCAGTATAAAATAATGTAAAAAAAAAAATTGCCGGAAATGCGTAAAATGAAATTTTAGAGGAAGCGGGTTCTGCGCCAGGAGGCTATAAAATTACTTCAAAATCTCCTATCTGAGAATTCACCGACATTATGATCCTCTCTCCCCTATCTAAATTGATTCGAAGCAGTTTCAGATGATTTTGATCAGTACTTTCTAAATGGCGCCTTAGAACTCAACATGGATTATTTCACATTATTGATGTCAATTTAATTCCCTTTGATTTGACACCTATACCTATATATTCCCTACTGCTTAATTTCACATTTTTGCGCATGTTTTCAATAATCAAAAACCTATTTTATGTTCATAAAAATCACATCCCTGTTCATTAACTACCTATAGTACGTAATATGATAATTTCTCCAACAAATGCAAACTAAATGCACCGTGAATTGGATAGAAAAAAAGTAGCTAAAAATTAATCGCTGGCAATTTCATATTTTTCCAATAAAACGAAAATACCACAACCATAAATTCACCTACACCTTATAATTTTACAGGAAAAAAGCAATTTATAACAAAGTGTAAATAAAGCTGAAAGGACGTTAAAAGGCGATAACTATCTGGTAAAAATGGTTGACCTCAATTCCGCGCCTTTTTATATAATTTATTTCGTTTGATGAGAACGATTCGAAACCTTTTTTTCTCTTCTTTGAAATAACAATTCACTTCCTTTCTGAGTAGAAAAATTATCGCTATAGAGAATGAGTCCGGACGAGTTGCAGTTTTTTATTTCTTCTCTACAATACAAAGATGGTAGGTATATTGACGTCATCTCAAAACTTGGAAAGACTCGCTGTAGGTAAATAAAAGCTCCCATTTCAAAATCAAGATGAATAAATTTTAATGTAGTGGGTGTAGAAAAATGAAAACAAGAAGATCGGGATCTTCGATTGCGTATTTGAATGAAAAAGGTAAAATTTGGTCGATTGCCGAATGATGAAGGAACATGGTTGGGTGCATTGATACCTACCACAAAAATGATGGCTTTTGCTCGATAAGAATAATTCATTATAAAAATCCATACTTTCTTTTATGTAGTATATACCTATAGCTTCGTTTACGTCCGAACTCTCTCTCTCTCTAACAACAATCAGCTCGCTATTCGGTGCAAAATTCTCCTGAGAAAAAAATCTAATCTCTTGAAAACGACCACGTTCGCCGAAAGCTTCGACGAACCAATCGAAACAAGAGTACGCGAATCAAAAACCTTGGCTGTTTCGAGCATTAATAACCGAAATTTTAAAACATAAGCGCTCTCGTTGATCGGATTGCGCGGTATTCTTAAATTTTACAAAATTAAATATTTTCCGATACAGATTCAAGCCGCGCAGAGGATTTAACTCGTTTGCGTGCTTGTTTAACGAGAATATAACAAAGCTACACAGTACATAAGAGGAATATTTGCAAATCTGTGGTAAAATTCACGTACATATAGCGATACGTAGCGTAGTACTACCAAGACCAACCACGCAACCAATCATATTTTACATTGGATTAAAAATTTTTCGATAAAGATTCGTTTAGCGTATTTGTTTACTAACCGCTGCGCCGCTATTTCTATTCGCAAACGAATAAATATATGCGATTTCCTAACCATGATTTGCGGTTTAGAAACGTGGCTTTAGTACAACTTTCAATACCGCCGAAAGCTCTCACATATAAGCGGCGCATTTCAAAAAGAATTATACGAGTACCAAATAAGTTCATGTGACTTATTCTTCGGCAATGAGCTAGGACGTATGTATTCGTAAGTGTAATTTTTTTTCCTCCTTCAAGCATACCATATACGATATTTCAAAATTTTGTATGCGCGCTTACTTTATCACAATAAGACATTTTCGCAAACAGTATATTAAAGTTTGGCTTTCTATGCTACTTTTAGAGTCGTGGTGGAAGCCTACGCATTGATAAATACACACATAGCGGAATTATTTTAAGAAAAGGTTTTGCTTTTAAATGCGGTCAAAATTCAATGCAAATGTTTTAAATTTTAATAAAACGAGTTCCCAAATGTTAAATAAACACCAGACTGTTTTACTTATGTGGCATATTTTCTCCGACATTTATACAAATAGATATGCTTTTCCAATGGTAAATATATAAGCACTCTAGCGAAGGAATGCAAGCTGAAAAGTACTACTTACTTATTCTGAATTTCATTTGTGCAATTTTCCTTCGTTCTATTTTCGATGAAATTTTTGTTCTCATTTTTAAATATGAAAAAAATGTTTAGAATAAAAAACAGCAGAATCATACGAGGAGTCTCCTCTCAGAATAACAATCCTAGCTCTTTCACTCGATCGTAACATGAAGCAACTCATTTTGAGTTGATGAATGCAAAATTATGTCTGCAATGAGGTGGATCACGAACGATTTTTTTTTTGTTGAAAATTTTGGCCAAATTTAGTGAATACTATATCATACAATTTTTATTGAGTAATGCCCCAAATCCAATAATGCATCGAAATTTCCAAATCAAAAAAATCAATTTTTTCATGTAGTCCAGTCATTTTAGCAAAATTTTTAGTCGAACCTCAGAAAAATTGAAGGAAAGCTGAATTTCACCATCAAAAGTTACACCCTGCAACTTGACCGTTAAGGTTTTTCGGCTGTAAGGGTCCGAGAGGAAAAATGTTCGAACAAAAATTGGTCTACGCAAAATTTCCTATCACTATGACCAGTTCAGCTTTTCTCAAAATGGCGATTTCACCCTTACTAAGGAGGGGGTAAAAGTTGTCAATTTTATGAAAATTATTTTAAAAAATGAAAATCGACAATTTAAATCGTGAATTTGATTCACAGTAAACTCGAAAATGTTTTGACCAAAGTTGCACTCCGCAACTTATCTACAACCCTCGCAAGAGGTCATTCACCTTTGTCAATCCACGTTATTCGGCTATATCGCCGAAATGAAGGGTCGGAGGGAAAAAAGTGATTGAATTCCACGCCAAATTTCCTATAAGCATGACCAATTCAGTTAAAGTATTATATTTTTCAAATTTTGGTAAATTTTTAAAACTCAAATTTAGACCAAAAATGAGAAAAAAATCAAAATCTCACCAAATTGAGCTATAAATTTGAAAATTGGATAGGTATACTCTATTTTCGACCTGTCAAATCGATTGGAAACGATTTCAACCCGTTTTGAGCAGTTCTGGAGCCTCCAGCACATTTTTGAAACTTGCAATTCTCTCTAAATTTCATCAAATGAAGTTGGAAAGCGGAAATTCATTCTGTAAACTAATTTTAATACGCTCTGAAGTCGACTGTACATAGATTTCAAGTCGTTTTGTAGCCTTCAGCAAGTTTTTGGAAATTACTAGAACCTCCAGTAAATTTTTGAAGCTTGCAATTTCTACAAAATTTCATCAAGTGGAGTTGAAAAGCTGCCGAAAGTTGATTCGGATAGATTTTGTGGCATTTTTTGAAAAACAGAAGTTTCTAAAAATCTGCTGAAGGCTCCAAAACGGATTGAAACTGCCTACCATATACCTCAGAGATGTCAAAAATGGGGTGTCTCTGTTTGGTAAAATTTTATGGAAATTTCGAGCATTGAAAAATCTGCTGGAGGCTCCGGTAATTTCCAAAAAGTCGCTGGAGGCTCCAAAACGATTTGAAATCTACGAGTAGTCGACTTCATAGCATATTGAAGTTAGATTACAGAGTAAATTTTAGCTTTGCAACTGTTTTTTATGAAATTTTAAAATTCTAAAATCTGTAGAAGGCTCTAGGAATTTTCAAAAAGTTGCTGGAGGCTCCAAAATTACTTGAACCAACCTGCAGTCGACTTGATAGCGCATTGAAATTGAAGTACAGGGTGAATTTTGTACTTCCAACTCTGTTTAGTAAATGTTTATGGAAATTTTGAGCATTGAAATATCTGCTGGAGGCTCCAGTAATTTCCAAAAAGTCTCTGGAGGCTCCAAAACGACTTGAAATCTACTTGCAGTCGACTCCCTAGCGTATTGAAATTAGTTTACAGAATGAATTTCAACTTTCCAACTGCTTTTGATGAAATATTGTGGGAATTTCAAGTTTCAAAAATCTGCTGGAGGCTCCAGAACTGCTTAAAATGGTTTGAAATAGTTACTAATCGATTTGACAGGTCAAAAATAGGATATATTCCAAATTTTATCCTTCTAAATCAATTTGCTAAAATTTTGTTTTTTTTTCTCATGCATGGCCTAAATTTGATTTTCAAAAATTTACCAAAAATAGAAAAATACACTTTTGCACTTGAAATTTCGACTGCTGATGAATTTTTGCATGCTCTTTCGATCTAGCTTTGTCTTTTTCTAAAAATTTCGTTCGAGTTTTATGTTGGAAAGCAAAATCTGCGATTTCGGTGGACTTATTATCAATTAAAATATCCAGCCGCCATTAGCCGAACAACGTAGAGTGACAAAGGTTAATGACCCTTTGCGGGGGTTGCAGACAAGTTGCGGTGTGCAATTTTGGTCAAAATATTTTCGAGACTACTGTGAATCGAATTCACGATTTAAATTGTCGATTTTTATTTTTTTAAATAATTTTCATAAAATTGACAACTTTACCCCCTCCTTAGTAAAAGTGAAATTGCCATTTTGAGAAAAGCTGAACTGGTCATGCTGATAGGGAATTTTGCGTAGACCAAGTTTTGTTCGAACATTTTTCCTCTCTGACCCTTCATTTCGGCGATACAGCCGAAAAACCTGTATCGGCAAAGGTTAATGACCTTTTGCGGTGGTAGCGGTCAAGTTGCGGGGTGCAACTTTTGATGGATTGTTTTAGAGACCAATCTGAACAAGTAATGTAAAATTCAGCTTTCCCCCAATTTTTCCGAGGTTCGACTAAAAATTTTGCTAAATGACTTAATGACTACTAGTAGGGTATAGGTAGGTATTTTTTGAAATAAAAAAAAGCGAAATTGAACGTTTTTGAGTAATTTGTGAAATTAGCTTTTGGGTGGATTATTTATGTATGTTCTCGAAAAAATTAACGAAATTATTAACTGAGTGGTTCCCTTGTCAATTTTTAGGTTACCTACTACGTACGTACCTAAACCTATACTTACAGCTTAATTTTCAACATGCATAGCACCTTGTTTTCAGATCAAGTTTTCAGCTGGAAATATGTACCTAAGTATACATGCTATTTTTAAAATCTAGAAGCCTCTCAAAACTTTGAACATCCCTGCAAAAAAGTCTAAACCTTTGCAAAAAAAATCTGCAATTCAGCAAACAACTTTACCCTCACGTTACTATGAAATCACTCAAGTACTGACGATTATATTCTGATTATTGGCACTTTTGTAAGAAACTTTTCCATTTGTGGTTTTGCCACCTCGTCAGTTGTTTTTCGAAAAGTTTGCCTCAAGTTTTAATTTCATACTATATAATCGAGCTTTAAACTGAATTCGACACCCTTTAATTTTAGCAATTGAAGTTATCTCGTTTTGTGATCAAATTACAATGTAACGTCACACCTTACTAGACTCGAATCGTTCTAGCAGATAATTCGTGTAGTATTATAGATAGTTAGTTCCTCCATGCTCTCTTCTCCCGTCATCATCGGTCGTCTCAATTTCATTCCTTTGTTTGATCATCTATGCGCGTAAATAAGCAAAGCCCATTTCATAAACGTAACCGTATTCCAATATATTTATAGAAAAGTTTTCCTTTTTTTTCCCTTCAAAAATACAAATAAAAGTTCTTTGAATTCGCGCGCTCGGCACCATTTGAAAATAAAAATGCGAGTAAAAAGTTTGGGAAAAAAAATCATAAGGTTCATTTCTTTGGGCACTGTTTGAATGAACGAAAAAGAAGATAGGTCCTTTTATGGACTAAGGGCTTAGAAAATACAAAAACCACTTAACTATTTTTCCATTTTATCCGAGAATTTTATAGCTTTGCCAACTTATAGTGTAGGAAAATTCGGAACGAATATTACATAACGCGTTGAATTATCGACGTGCCGTAATTTTCAGATTTTTTTTTTTTTTTAAATATTTAATACGAAAATTGACGAGTATTTTTGTTCGAATTTACGAGTGTGGGTGTGTAAGTGTGTTGTTCGCTATGGCAAAAATGAACGGTTACTGAAGTGTGAGCGTTTTGCGAGCTATTATAATTTATAGCATGAAATATCTACGCGGATTTGTATACAACGAAACCATAACGGCGGCGAGATTTTTCCGCAGCATCTTTTGTGTAAAACTAAGAAGAAAAGTCACCAGTTCGCCTCA
Organism: Planococcus citri; assembly: GCF_950023065.1. Lineage (NCBI taxonomy): Eukaryota > Metazoa > Arthropoda > Insecta > Hemiptera > Pseudococcidae > Planococcus > Planococcus citri. The sequence goes on from NC_088679.1 coordinate 53,121,463, forward strand.
CTTTGTAAAACTCGGGCTTCAATCATTTTAATTAAAAACATCTCAAAGCAACGTGTAGGTAGTCGATATTGTTAACGAAATAACAATTTTCAATTTCACTTCTTGGGCTGGTTACTCTCTGCCCAACCCGGCCCGGCCCGGCCGTCTGCCTGTACCTTCATCATCGTCATCGTCGTCGTCTTCATCGTCGTCATCGTCTCCTTCGTTTCGTTCAAGATATTTTGAAACATTCAAAGCTTCTTCCATTATGGTTTATTTTTAATTAAGATATTGCTCGTGTATGAAATTAATAACAATCGTCGGTTTCGCGCAACGCAATGTGATGTGGTGACGGGAAAAGGGGGCTATCTGACGCGATGTGCATTAAGAATTAAAAACGAACCGTGTTCGACGTGCAGCTTGACTGCCAATTTTATACGTACACAAAAAGTTCACACGGAACGGATTGCATAGCGAGCGCCGTAAACACGAAATTATTCTCTCTGCTTCTTCGTTAACATTTGTATGCAACTTTATTAACGTCTTGGTTCTCGGTACTTACTGTACGAACTATACGAACGATGCGACGCGACGATGGTGAAAAGTACATGATATCCCTGCTACTTGCTTCCTCATCCGATATCGTGATTCCTCTCGTATAATACCATTAAACTTGTTCCTTTTTTCGCGTTCGTTGGTTGTTCTCGTGTTGTTTTCTCAGACAGCGACTTAGGGTTGTATTTGCGTATTTGTCTTTCAATTAAGAAATATCAAATTTATTCATTTTTTGCTGCTAGTACATTACTAATAAATGCAAATTGCGGACGTCGGAATTACAAATCTCGTCCATCGGAAACATAACTGAAACCAAAACCTACGAAATGGTGAGAAGAAGCTCTGATTTCTTCAACTGCGAAAAATTATGACGTCGAAAAAATTCTGGCTTACGTTTTTTTCTATCTTGCACATCCCTTCTCATCACACGGTAGGTGGTAATTTACGATTCTTTCATGAAAAATTCATGTCCACAATCAAGATTACGGAAAAAATTGAAAACTTCTGATTACGTTCAAGGGAATTGAAGACCAATTTATAAGAACTTCAAAAATTTGTTGACATCGTATTTTAGTTTTAAACAATAATAGCAAAAAAGAGGAGAAAATTTTGAAATTTTTGATGAAACTAGTGATGAATATTATGATATTTTTTATTATCAAATTTTGATGAATTTTTGAAAATCTTGGACTGAAAATGCAGGAAAGTCAAAATGTCACCAAATTGACGTAGAAAGCTTAAATTTTGTGTGTACCTTATTTTCAACTTATAAAAATCGAATGGAAAAAGTTTCGAGCTGATTTGAATAGTTCTAGAGCCTCCAGAAGATTTTTAAATGGTGAAATTTTCACAAAATAATTTTATCCAAAAGAGTTGGAAAGATAAAATTTACTTCATATTTTCAACATGCTGAATTGATTGGAAGCGGTTTCAAAATTGTGAAATTTCTGGAGAAATATACTGCACCAAAGAGGCAGAAATCCATCATGGAAAAATGGTTTGTGATTGGTCATGTAGATCACTAACAAGCTCTAATCATTTTTATGCTCGCTCAAGTTTTACTGGACAGATTTAAAAGCAGTTTTTCAAGAACTGGAATTTCCAAAATCTGTCCGAGGGTTCCAGAACGGTTTGAAATGACACCCAATCAGCTTAGCATGTTGAAATGAAGGCACAGCGTTTTTTTTGGGGGGGGGGGTGTGTTGATAATTGCAGGATTATTACACCCATGAAGAAAGGGGTTTAGATTTGGATTGCTAGGTTAGAGTTTTTAGTAGGGTTATGAATTTTTGGATTTTAGAAGGGTTGTCTGGGATGATCATTGAATTTGGGTCTATTTGGAGAGATAGTTTGTTTGCTGTAATTTAAGGCAGGTGAATAGTAAATGTTGGATGGATGTACGTCCATTTTCACAGAATTGACAAGTGAATTTAAGTTTTGTCGAAAAAAATTTTGCACTGGAAATTTCTCATTTCAAAAACCTGCTTAAGGCTTCAGAACTGCTCAAAACGATTCAAAACTAAGTACTTCCAATCAATTCAAGAGGTTAAAATTGGTCACATATACCAAATTTCAGCTTCTAGTTTAATTTTATGAATCTTTTATTTTTTTGTTATAGTTTGGGGTGGTTAAAGTATTCTGATGCGCGTATTTTGCTGTGTTCATGGCCAGGCCCGGACCCACCCACCGAGTTACTGAGAAAATCTCGGTGGGCCGCGATGTATTTGGGCCGATGAGGTAAAAACTGGGCCACTTAAAAAATTTCTGAATGAATTTTTATGCTCAGTGTCCTGCACTTTAAAAAGGGGGAGAAAAAAATTTGGCTGATTAATTGAGGAGCCCAAAATCAGGGGGCTGAAATGGGATATCTCAGTAGACCACGTGTTCAATGGGTCCGGCCCTGTTCATGGCAGCATGTATGCATAAGAAACGATTTATAATTTACCTATTCAAATGTTTTTATTTGTAAACAATTGAAATACTGCACATTGGGAATGTAAATAGTAAACGTGAACTATGATGGGTATGAACAATGGCGATCCCAGGTACAACCAGATAACAGCTATGTACAGTCACATTGTGAAACAGAATAAACTTCAACAAAAACAAATAGATGAAGAGCAGCAGAGGCAAATCAAGCACTTATGGGAAGTAGTAGCTCCCTATCAAGCCAAGTCAAAAGAGGATGAAAACCATCTCAGCTCAGCGAACAAATATCATCAACAGATGAACCAGAAGAAAATCATAGCAATATGACAATAGGCAGTATTAAATCTATCCAGTCAAAAGAAACTTGTTCCACCTATGTATTTTTGTAAGTGGAATTTAAAATATTACTGAATTTACTGCAAGAAAGCATGGAAGAGAGTGAGACTCCTATACTGTAAACCATCTCTAATGGAGATGTTAAAATAGCATACTTAAATGAGCAAAGCTTTAGAGCAGTGTATAGGGCACTAGAGGCTATAAGGAAGAATCCTAGTCACAAAATGTGTGGTATTGGGCACCATACATATCAGTTGAAACAAGATAGACCTTATCAGGTAGTTAAAAGGGGGCTACACACCCTTCTACTTCAACAAAGGATATCAAATTAGAATTGATTAAAATTGGACATGATGCCATTAATGTCACCAATGTAATTATTGAAAAAACAGAGATGAAAAAAGATGAATCTGGAGAAATTGTGAGTAAGAAGACATATAAAGTGGCACTACCACTCTTTTATGTATATCTCGGCCCAAAAGGAAACAACAAGACCATATATGAAATGGGGTTCTTGTTGCATACTAAAGTGAAGGTAGAACCTTCAGCAAAAAAGAGGGAGCTACTTCAATGTAAAAAATGCCAGCAAGTTGGTCATATCAAAACATACTGTGCAAGGAAACACAGATGTGTTAAGTGTGGATTAGCCCATAAAACAAAGCAATGTAGGAAGAAGAAAGAAGACCCAGCCAAGTGTGCTAATTGTGATGGTGATCATACAGCTAACTGGAAAGGGTATCCAATTGTTGCTATATCTAAAACAAAGATGACAGTAACTAATTGTGTCAAGCAAAGGACCACTCAAAGCCAGGAGCAGATAACAACTCAGAAACCTAAACAAACCAAAATTGTCAAAAGAAACCCTCCAAAGAATACACTGATGAACCAGATGAACCAGAGGAACTAGAAGAGCAGCCAAGCTTATGAGACATTTCGGAACTGCTTTGAAAAATGGATAAAATAATTTCTCAAGTTGAAAACTCACAAAACAAGCTCAAAGCAAAGAAACATCTATCATTCAAAACCTCACAACTTGGTCATAGATATTATAAAAAATAAGTAGAGTACTCTCACTGGAGAGATACTTTATAAAAAAGCAAAGTATACTTTCACTGTAGAGAACCCTGCACATGTAATGTAACCAACTTGTTTAAAGTCAGATACATTACTTATTTAAGGTTTCCTTAAAATTGTAATAAACCTTGTTAAATAAATAAATAAATAGGTAAATAAATATATAAAATTTTGTATTTTTGGCTCACCTAGACTAAATATTGAAAATTTGTATTTTTTTTCAAGTTTCAAAATATCAGACATAAATACCTAGCTATTTAAAGTTTCAAAAAGTCAGCGTCTCGCAGATCAGAATTATATAGATCTGCATCACACAGTGATCAGCGTTACGCAAATTTCAGACCGATCCTGGGCGCAAAAAAACATATCCATGAAAAAATTAACTTCAGAATTCAAATGTTACTTTTTCGATAACATAATAATAATCAATATCAATATGTCACACATTATGAACAAAAATTTGAATTCTCTCTCTCCTACACCTAATTTTTTTCAAATTGATGAAAAATTCTCCCACAAAGAAAATTTCTAATTCAAACTGCATCATATTGTAGGCAGCTTCATTTTTTTCATTAGGATTCGTAAAATGCAAGTAGAATTTTTTCTCGAAAATTCGATTAATATAACAATTTGTTTTGAAATTCGCGTGTAAAGGTTTTCTTATTTATGCACGAATGAGCAATTTCACGCTATTATAAAAGCGATATCTGTTTCGCGAGCGAAATACAAGCGAATGTGGCGGCGCGTACCGAAAAGCCGAATAGGAAAATACACCAGCAGCGATATCTGAAAGTACCCGAACATAAATCAAGTAAAATCGGAAACTAATAATTTACGATATATTTTTCACGTACTGCGTATAGTGTAGTTAACGAAAAAAAAGAAGGAAAAAAATGGCTAAAAAGAAGAACAGTTTTTTCATAATAAATTTTTTACTACGCGAGAAAAATTTTCCAGTGCAATGTTTTATCGTTGCGTCGGCTTTGTTTCTCAGTATAATGATAACGGAAATGTAATAGCGTTACTATGTTCGAGTATAGACGAACACCGTATGTGTCGAATTTTGAATGATATATTACTGCGAACTAATGATTGAAACAATACGCTCGGAATAGGTACATATGACAGATATAACGTGACGTGTCGAATAAAAAGGAGACATTTTCGAAATGTGATACGCTACGTAAGTTATATTTTCAAGCAGGTTTAAAAATAGCTGGATATTACAGGTGATTGTTCGGTAATTTTTTTGAAAAACGTGGAGAAGTAAAAACAAGAAGTGAGTGGAGTATTTTTGGATCTCCAAACGATTTGATGAAAATTACACCCCCCCCCCTTTGACGCTAGTGTTACCTACATTTTCCCAAGTGGCTTTGAAATCAGATACCTATGTTTCCGTTTTGCTGTATTGAATTGTATGTAGGTAGGTACCTAGAGTAGGAAAAATGAATTATTGGACTGCGTTCGATTAAATGAGCAATGAACCAACTGTAGGTACCTTAAAAATACATATAATATGTTCCACTTCCATCACTACCATGTTAATAATTGAAAACTAAATGCCAACATCACATCAGGTCTCATTCGTGAAATAATTCCCAGGATATTTTTACATTTTGTGCATTTTCAACCTATGTAGTCGTAATAAGTAATTAAGTAGATACAAATATTCAGATTGCCGCAAGTTATCAGCAATTCTACATTCCAAATCAAAATTATTTTTCAATCACATAAATCATGTTTTTGAGCAGTTTAAACGTTCATCAAGTTTTCATATGCCATATTATTATGTTTTCAAGCATCATCATAAACTATAATGCCTATAGTTACATTCGTTGAATTTATCATCGAAAATTCGTCGTATTTTTTCCTCTACGAAATACTAATATTTTACTCGCCTAATGATATGATTTGAAAAGGATAATACGATGAATTTTTACGCCAATTTTTTTCCGCCAAAACAGCTCGTTTTCTTTTTTCTCTCTTTTTTTAGAACAACCAGTGCGTGTGACGGAAAATCAACCGACCAATTGGTGAAATATTTCACCCTCTGATTCGATATCCAACTTTCGAGTAGAACTGTAAAGTCTAGTGGTAGTGGATCGTAAATTAGGCGTAATAATGAAGACGTGGCACTTGAAAAACCTCGCTGCAATAAATTACTCGTTCGCTTCAAGAAATTCAAGCGTTCGTTTTCTTTTAAAATTATAATTATATTTTCTAGGCAATTTCTGACCTGGCCAGTTTCTTTTGATATCCAATTACGACTTTCTTTTTTGCTTTTTTCCTCTCACAAAAAATTGGATTAGGTTAAATGATTTTCCATTTTTTTTTTCAATTTTATTTATCAATAATGTAATTACCTACTTACGTACTATCTACATTAATTGTAGTTGAAATGTAATAACTCAATTACTCGTAACTCCTACACAGAAAAACAAAACGGTGGCACGAGAAAGTTTTAAAAATATACTCGAACTTACTACTTAATTTTTGCGACATCTTCACAATACATAATTATTTGATTGTTTATTTAAAAAGTGAAGCATCTAATGAGAAGTGTTACAAGAAATTAATCTCATCATAAATCATTGATTTTTTTGTACCTAATGAAATAATTCAAGGAGAAAGATGGAGAGTGAAAAAAATGAATGAAATTTTAATCTCACACGACCACGTTGTAATATAAAATCTAATACACCGCGATTCCCACCTGGTATCTAGCAAGCTTGTAAATTTTTCATAACCATTAAAAATTCATAGTCTACGATGGCCCGGTGTATACTCGTAGTATACGCAGGTACGTGAACCTCGAGCCTGACGTGTACTGTACCTTTAAATCGAGTTTTATGCAGACCGACGAAAAATATATAAAATTTAACGCGACTGCCAAGTGGTCAAGAAAACCCGCAAAAGTACACCAGATTACCAATAAAGCCGTGTTAAAATCCATTTCGCTTGCAGGTAATTAACATTAATTTCGCATCGTATAAATACGAAGATAGTTCCATATGATAATAAAATATGGCAAGGGTTATGCTAATGTATTTCATAATTAAATTACGTTCAACGAATATAGAAACTACCACAAAATACTTTTCTATTATAAACGCCACCCAAACACGTTATACTCGTATAGTATACATACCTACGCGAATCGCAATTTCTGGACCTTTTTGTTTGACACGCGTTCGCTTATTAATTAGTCGCGTGTGAAGGGCCAGCTGGGCAGTGGTTGGTGCGTCTACTTAACTTTATAATGCTTATAAATTACGAAATATGAAACTTTTTGAAGAAAAATTCGACCCATTGGTAAGAAACAGTACACATCTAATGATTTTCTTGGAACTTTTTTTTTTTCTTCAAAAATTGAATGTAAGTAAATTTTATTAAGAGACCTAAAACTGTTTTATAAAGATTTCATTCCATCCCCTTTCCACACAACTCGTTGAAAGGTCAAAAATTTCCTAGCTAAAAAGAAATTTTCCGGGGATGTTTTAATCAAACAATAATTTATTTTCTGACGATTTTTCGTTCTTAAAGCCGCTTAATGTTATAACGTTTGTCCCAGCCCAATTTAATAACATAAAGCAACTTGTAACAAAAACCGATTGAAAAAAATTGTAACAAAAACCGATTGAAAAAAAGGATTTTTTTTTGTTAAAAATTTTTACATGATTAGTTTTTTACTAAATACCTATGTAGTCATTGAACTAAAATTTTGCAAAAATTATGAGAAAAAGGGTTAAAAATAGGTTTAAATTTCAAAAAGTTACTAAAAAAGTAGGTTAGTATTAAAAATGATGTCAATCAGAAAAAAGTCTGAAATTTCAGAAAAATTAGGCAAAAACAGGGTGAAAAAGGGTTAATATTTAAAATTATATAAAAATGGGAAAAACTCATTAAATCAGGTAAAAATTATAACATTATCCGATGCTCCAATCACAATAACTGATGGGATTTCTATGTAATAAGTTGCTTGTATACAAGATTGGGACTGAACGATTTTAATAACATTAAGCAACTTGTATATTTATAATATTACCCATCATAATAAGCTGCATTTACCGTATAAGTAGTTTTTGTGATGTATTCTTTGATGATTTTTATTTCTAACTCACAGCGAATTTGCGAGTTTTGTAGGAAGCAGAGCTGAAAATGGTTATGCTACCCGCTAACTGGTATCTGGGTAAAATACTAGTTAACCCACTAGTACCTGGTACTGAGCTTTGACTATATATACATGGACTGCTATCTTCCACTTCGCCGGTGAAGCCGAAGTAATAGAGGCACTAGATTGGAAGCATCGAAAATTTTCATGCGCGCGCAGGAATCCGAACCACTCTCCTACCTTCCAATCACCGTAAACCTCGCAGCAACGAACACCCTCCCACGTTCCAACAACCGCAACGCTCGTTGCAACGAAATCTCGCGCATGCTCAGATGAACCCATGTCCTGATCTAGTACCTCTATTGCTTTGGCTTCACGATTCCCTTCAATCTCCATATGAGATAGCAGTCCATGTATATATAGTCAAAGGTACTGAGTTGATTTGGGTAATGGATAGTAGTGTATAGCAGGCACAACACAATTGTTTTCGCACTTGGTCTGCGCACGCACCCCAAAACTTGACAGTGTGTAATTGTAAGTGGGAGGAGTTACATTTTGGCACCTGTTGTACTCGTAGGTGTGTGTGATTGAGGTTTGACAGTGATTGTTGGCAATGATGACGTCATGCTGATACAGGCCCTATGCATACAACATGCTACCAGCTATGATGTGAAACAGTGTGAAACTTTTTCAACTCACTAGTCACTACCAGCTACTAGCAAGCAGTGGGAATTTACAGTACAGGTACAGTAGTTACCTGCTGGTAGCGAGTACTGTTTTCAACTCTGGTAAGAAGCAAGGACTCTCAGGACAGTAGCACAATGCAGATTTAAACCAGAGTTGTACATTCGTTAACTGTGGTTTAACTAAAATGCAGTGTAGCGCAATGGACGATTAAACTTTTTTTACAGCTTAAACCAGGTTTTACTTGACTCCTCAATTTTTGGAGGTTAACCTAGGATTAACAAATCTGTGCGTGTTCATTGGTTGTTTCAAGTTGTGTGATTACTGATTATTTTGCAAATTGAAACCGATAATTTCAAATAATACCAACTTTTGACAAAGACTAAGTATAATTACTTACATTGAATGACAAAAAAAAAAGAATAATATTGTTGAATGTAAAATTTCGAGTCCCTCGGTGGTGTAGTAGGTAGAGCCGCGGACCTCCATTCACGAGGTACCCGGTTCAAACCCAGCTACAGAGGCAAGCTTGTGTGTGTAATTAAAAAATCTTTCATGCAATTATCAACATTACACGCCAAGTACCGGGGGACTACCAGTTTAGCCGAGCTAACAGATAATGCACGCCATCTGTTAGCAGAATCAAAAAGCTGAAACTGGTTCGAGCGTCTATAGAGGTCAACACTGAGGAGCTCAGGGTCTCTAAACTACCCGGCTAGCTCCAAGGTGCTTGTGTAGATGTCACTAGAAAGCAACGGGAAACTACTAGTGGAAGCTCGAAACAACGTCGATTCCCCAGAATAATCGCAGTGGCAATAGGCATTCACCTCACCCTGTAAGGGTGCCACATTAATGCGATTTCCAATGTCCTGTAAAGGACAAGGAACCACGACGACGACGACGAAAATTTCGAATCACATCACCACCAAACTGAAAAATTTGATGACAGTTGTTCAAAATTGGACATTTTACCTCAAACAAATTAATTTCCTGCAGCAAAAAAATTAAATCTAGTCAACTATTTGTTTGAGAATATTTATTTTTTTTAATTTATTCAAAAATTAGAACTTTGATAGTGTTAAGTAGAGTATTCTTCCACTGTGAATGCTCAAATTTGATTTACAGTTGATGAGTATGAGAATATTTTTTTTACTGAAATGGGGTGAAGAGGAGGTGTGAAGTCCCCCACAGTAAAAATCATTTCAGCTGCCCTTTATTTTGCAATTTTTTCAAAATTAAAAATGGACCATTTTCAGCAATTTAAGTACGCTTTTTAGAAAAAAAAAAACAAATGAAAATTCATATTTAATTACTTAGTAAAAAATATGATGGAGATCATCTTCAAAGTAGGTAGTAGCAATTCCCACAAACTGAATATCGCCATAAGGCTTTTGACGTATTGCGGGTTGCATATCGGTTTGCCTGAACTTTATCGGTTTGGTGGGCATTCTTATCAGTGAGTATCAAAATTTCATATTTTGAGCAATTTTCACAAGGTGTTTTTGAAATGTATAGCTTTCGTTTAGTTTTTTCTTCAATTTTAAACACTGTTAAACCCTGTAATAGAAAAATATCCTCTCTTCGTCGAATTTTAAAGAAGTTGATAAAACGTCTTTGAACCTCGACAAAGAGGGGATCTTTTTCCATCACAGGATTTAACAGTGTTTAAAATTGAAGGGAAAACTAAATAAAAGCTATAAATTTCAAAAACATCTTGTGAAAATTGCTCAAAATATGAAATTTTGATACTCACTGATAAGAATGCCCACCAAACCGATAAAGTTCAGGCAAACCGATATGCAACCCGCAATACGTCAAAAGCCTTATTTTCAATCATTCCGGAGCCTACTGTGCGATTTTTGATTTCTCTAGAATTTTTAAAATTTCCTGCAAAAGGCAGGGAAATTAATTTTGGCTACTAAAAATGAAATTGTGGTTTATTATCGAACTAATGTATTTTGAAGAATTTATTGCTTGAGCCAATTTCCACTGAAGAATGCTGGTAAAAAAGCGCTCTCGAGGTGTCTATGTACTTGGAAATTTGCTCGAATGAGGGCGAGTCCTTTAAACAGATCGAGAATAAGCCACAACTTGATTTTAAGCAGTCTAATTTGATTTCCACGCCTTCTGGAGGAATCAAAAATCGTGCTGAAGGCTCCATCTAATTTTTGGATGCATCCTCAACTCAGCTTCGCCCCTCTGTGATAGACTATCAGTATGGAGAATAATTTGGGTTAGGTAAGCGACCAAAAGAATTGTGAGCAGCTGTAATTCAAAAAATATTCAATTTTGGTCATATTTCAACTGCTGTGGTGTTTTGAAGGTCACTTTTGACATCAATAAAGATAAATGTATTTGCAGGCCACACATTTTTCAAAAAAAAAAAAATGTGTGATTGGGCGATTGCTACTTCCGGAACCTGTTTTGCAGTCGGTCTGCCTTTCTGGCTTCTTAAGGTTATCGACTTGTCTGTCTAATCTCTCAGGGTCGTCTGTCTGTATGTCAGGCCTTTTAAGATCGTCTATCCACTTGTCTGGTTCACCAAGGTAACTAACTTTGATCTGTGATCATCCACACCATGTCTTCAGTCTGATCCGAACCACGCCTGAGCTCTAAGCCAAGATCTTCCGCAGCCTGACTCCCAGATTTGGTCCGATATGTCTGTATTTTGTCGCCACCGACCACTCGAATTCGAACTCCAACGGTCGAATTTTTCATCTCCTGACACCCGAATACGGTCAGATTCATTTTTGATCTGACCCAGTCTGATCATTACTGCTTCCCTATCACCCAAAGGGTAGGTAATATGTTCTTGTATGCACATAAAAACAGTGAAATGAAAACAAATCAAGTAAGCCTTAAATCACTGCAAAGCCTTAACGCGCGAATTGATTTAAGCCAGATTTTTAAACTTCCATTTCCTAAATATCTATACATAGCATGTATAACTATACCTACATGATTTATAATATGATATGGTACCATATTTTGAACGTAGGGAACCTCTTTTATTTTGCGTTAAAACCCGGAGGAAATTTTCGATGTAACGTGAGGTTTTTTTTTTTGTAATTGAATAAAATTTATATGATGACCCTGCCATATACGGAAACGTATTGATTCTAGAATACGATACTTACCCATATAGTACGTACTCGTATGTGTATGAAAACATGAAAATGTTTACATTGGGTCGTAAATACTCGTACATAGAAAATTACAAAGGCTAGATATACCTATTCGTACATTTGCATAGGATAAAAATATGTAAATTTTTTTAATTTATAAAACGACTCGTTGAGAGATTCTTTTTTTATGATTACTTAATTCGCGATTTCATTGTATGTACCTACGCACGTGAATGTAGAGACTAAGAAGAATGTACGTACTTACGACCAACAGCAAGGCGGTGGTGCGGCAAATCGTTGCATAAAAAAGGTAATTTGAATTTTTTTTCGCATTCTAATGCATTTAGTAGTTTACGTTGGCGTCCATAAAGGACCTCATTTCTAAATGATGAAAGTTTGAAGTTACGTTTGATGTAACTTGTTTAAAAACTTGGTGGTGAAGTTTTTGAAAAAAAAAATGTCTTTATTTTGTTTACTCGTCGACGACCATCTGTTAAATAACTTAGCGGGTAAATTACGAGCGTTTTCTAATGTGTTTTTCTACCTTTATTTCTTTCTATTTTTTTGTTTTCATCTTTAGGGTAGTTAAACGTAGGTATATCTGATTTACGTGTGAAGTTTCTGTTGTAGTAGGTAGGTACCATTACAGGTTTTATATGCGCTGAATTCAAGGGTATGTGTTTCATTCATTAGTTATTCCGTTTTACATTGACGTAATTAAAGTGTAAAAGTTGTAACGATTGTTTGAAACATCAGGCTAAATTATAGCTAAACGATAAACCTTTTATGTAAATGACAAATCCGCTATATACTCGCAATTTTATATACGATAACGAACAAAATTTCAAAATTGCTCTATATCAATTGTGAAACAAATAATAACTTACATTTAGGTAATGCAAAAGTTTGTTGATGAAATATTTGGAATTCTGTTTGAAAATTTTCAACATTCTAGCTGCTGTAAAGTTTACAAAGCTCGCGGTTACACGGGTAATAATATATTCTTTTTTTTTAACGCCGACATTTTTCATTCTTGCGTATTCAATTGTCGCGGTAAATATGCAAATTTTCAGATAAATTACGTTCAGATTTATATTATTAATTACAACCGCACTATCAGTTAATAATAAACACATTATTTTGGTCAACGATAGCGAGCGTCGAAGTGTTAATTATGATGAAAAGAATGCAAGTAGGTAGAGTGAATAATAATCTAGCTGAGAGGTAGATAAAAGGGAATTTCGCTTTTTTTTTTAAATTAAAATTTTGGGTTTTTACCAGAGGAAGCAATTTTTGCCGTTCAAACGGGATTTTCACAGGTTTTGAATTTTTTGAAATTGTCCAAATGGTTCGTTTATTAGGTATGCTAGAAAACCGCAGCCCATCCCTATATTATTTTTGAATTATAATCACGTTTATAGGTCCTATTTTGATATAAATGCAGAAAAAAATATAGTAGGTAAGTTATTTTTAGAGCCCATTATGTTTTAAAAATGTTATAGGTACTAGGTACATAAAATGTCTGAAAATAGGAACACTTTTTGTTGTTCATCTCGAAAAAAGCCTTCAACACACGAGAATATGACTATAACAAGAAAAACATCCCGAGAGTTGCAAAAAATACCATTAAATCTCAAAATATGCAATTCTTGGAGTTGAATAGCTGCTCAATTGTACATTTTAGAGATTTTATGGAATTTTTTTATGACCAATCTTAAAATGCACTTTTTCTCGTGACAAAAGTGGGTCTAAAAATGTGTTAATTAAGTATTAGAATACGACCAAAAAGCAACCCTCATAACCAAAATTTCAGCCACTCAAATTGATTGTTAAATCTTTAGTGATTTTTTGAAAATCCTGCAAAATTGACCATTTTTAGCAATCAATCTACCTATGTTTTTTTTAAAAAATGTATGTAAGTAACTCTATAACTACATTTTAAAAAATCAAAACTTTCTCTCCGTAGGAAAATTTTTGAAATTTGCATTAAAAAATGTATCTTGTGTTCCCCTCCTCCCCCCCCCCCCAACATCAACATTTTGAGCCCTACTGATAAGTACCTATCAACTCTTCACATCGAATCTCACCGGTTTTGAGACGTAATAAAGCCTCCAACAAAATTTTCGATTTTCTCCAGATTTTTAAAATTTCTCCAGAAGGCATTAAAATTGATTTGAGCAGCTAGAAATCAAGTTTGTGTCCTATTCTAAACTTGTTCAATGAGCTCATCTACATTCGAGCCAATTTCCGGGCGGAAACTTATTGACTGTGTTTTTTTGATCAGCATATTTATTCTTCATAAGGATAAATATTCAAAAAAATCAAAATGTCTCTCTCCGTAGGAAAACTCTTGAAATTTGCACGAATAAGTGTAAATTGTGCCTCCCTCCCATTTCACCATTTCGAGCCCTTCTGGAGCTTTCAGCGTGATTATAGATTTCTCCAGAACTCATAAATTTCTCAAAAAATCCGGATATTAGAATGACCCACAACTCGATTTATATCGACCCAAATCAATTTTTGCACCTTCTGGAGAAATTCTGGAAAACTCAAAAATCGTGTTGGAGGCTCCAGCATGGTCGGACATGACGGAATTCAGTTTGAGAGCTAGTTGATGTGTCATTTTCAGGATCAATTTTCACAATTTTTACTGAATAAATCGTACCTATCCTATACTTATTTCTGTTCAAAAAAAATCGATTTTGGTTTTTCAACAACTTGTTAAAAACCAAAAAATCAACTTAGTTAGGCAGCTGAAATTCTGCTCGAGGGTTCCAAATCATGTTTTTCCCAAAAATCACGATTCCATTCAAATCGGAGGCACACGCCTTGAGAGGTTCCCTCGCTGGAATTTATCGTAGCTGCCAAATTGTACATTTATCAAAAAAAAAATCCCAAAAAGTACTCGATTTTTACAAATAGAGGCTTACTTACGTCAAAATTGATCCTCTAAATATAATTCGTGATTCAAATGTGAGCAATTTATTCTGGTAATCTTATTTTCCCATTAATTTGTGCGCTTTGAAGCACTCTAAAAAAATTTAAATCACCGTTGGTTCCTCAATGGGCGAACCATTCAGATAATTTATCTATATTATAATAGGCACATACTGTTATTTCAATCACAGATCACGATTACCTAGTTTCAATAAAACAAAATCAAGCATACTAGCTATAATGAAAAATCATAATTCATCAAAGAAAATCCCCTCGCATTCAATCCGCCAGGAATTCACAGCTCACTCGATTCTTTCATACTAAAAGGTAGGCAGGCACCGGTAAGCATAAAAGTGCGAAACAATAAGCACCCCTAAACCATTACTCTTCATCCAAACTTTAGTCGCGGACGAAAAATTACACCACGAAATAGCGACGAGAACACGAATACACCCAAAAACCCATGTTAATATTTCAAACGTTTAACAACACAATTAAAAAGGTTTTCGCATACCACTTCTCATCGCTTGTCAGAAAATTACAAATTTCGTTGATCAATGCGCAAATAAATATTTCGTCAAGTGCATCCGCGTTCATTTACAGCATATCTAGGGTTGATAATTATTACCGTAATGATATGTTTTGTGCGTTAGTCCTCTCGCTTATTAGTCGAGTCAGTGATTAAAAGCTGCTCATTTCAGATTATTCGTTCCTTTTACTACTGTCGACCTTTTGGTTTCATTTTTCAAATTAATAAACACATTATATTTTTCGCCTTTCTTGACACGAAATTAATCCAATAATAACGCACTTTGTACCCACTTAACGCGTTCGAAATTTTAATGTTACGAAGAGAAAAATTATCTAAAATATTCATACCTATATACCTCGCTTTGGTGGGAAAATATTTACTTTTCATTTTAAACGTAGGTAAGTATATAACGACGACAACATCGCACGTTAACACGAATTTTTTTGAGGGGAAAAATAATAATTTATACGAAAAGAATTTATAACTTTTACCATCGTCACGTCGAGATATATTCACATTAAAAATATATATCATATTTAGGAAGTTACTTACCTAGAATTGGCTTTATGTACGTTGAAATCCTTGAACGTTATTTCGACAATTTCTTTAGCATCGGCGACAAAGGTATAAAGTAAACAGTCGATCGAAGGAGGATACGGGTACGGATAATCTGGGCTGTTGAATGTTCCAAATTCTTTACCGAATGTTTTCGTATACGTTAAGCATTCGCAACCTGAGAAAAAAACGCGCAAAATGTAATACAACTGTTTTATTTTTATTTCATTTTTATTATAATTCGGATCCGCGTTCGGATAAAAAAACAGAAGGTATAAACGAGGCCTTTTCGCAGAATAATCCGCATGGTTTTAGTCAAATTGTAGAAACAAATATCGAATTTTGTCTTATTTTTTCGTTCTCGCTCCGAAATAGTTTTCGGACAGGGTTCTAGCGCAGTATAATATGGAGAAGAAAAACATACCTTACGTACGCGAAAATTTGTGAAAAAATTCATCGCCTTAGGAAGAAGTCATCGCGAATACCATATGGGTATATTTTCCGGATACAAATATTCGTGCTTTATTTTATTACGTATAAACTTTCGGATGAAATGCCTTCTCCCGAGAGAATGTTTATTTAGAATAAAAAATTACTATACCCGACGATTTACTATCTTTGATTCCCCTAGGAGTTCAATTTTTATTCGTCAAAAATGAGCTGAAAAGCTGCCATATGATAAATATCGTATAGCTGGTATAAAAAACCTTTCGACAATACGAACGAATAAATATACCTAGTTCATCTTCGACATAACTTGATTTTAATTCACACGTGAAAAATAATCAAAGTTTTTTTTTCACGTAGGTTGTACGTACGTACGAAAGTGGATGCATAGAAAAATAGGTACCTATATGTATAGAACATCTACCTACCTACTTCATAAACAAGCAGGCTTATCGTAATTAATATCGTCATCAAAGGACGACTTTTCCCCACCCTTTCTTTCGAATTAATTAATTCTTTATTCACAATACCAGCATATACGTATTTTTTTTTTTTTTCATTATCGAACCACATTCAGCCGACGTGTACCAAACAAGGGAAAAAATTTGTACTCGAAACAAACTTCTCTCGTTCGAGAAAGAAATATTAAAAAAGTTTGCAACACAAAAAATATTTCATTCGATGAAATTTACGTCAGTTCGTATTTCAAAAGTTTTGCAAACCAACAGATTAAACTAAGAATGTTGATTAATTTGTTTTGAATACTAGACCTTGGTGAAATTTTCGCTGTCACTTAAAAACAACACTTCAACTCGACTTTACGTAATTAACAACAACATTCTATAAAGATTTTCACTTGGAAATTGTTAAATATTTTCTCGAACAATGTAATGAAATTTCACCCTAACAGGTACAACAAGGTACATTGCAGGAATAAGTAATTGTATTATTTTGGTATAGTTTTACCTAAATATTTTTTGGCATTTTTGCAGCCTAACTGTCATCCGCATGCTCATAAATATCATCTTTTAATAAAACCAACATCGATTAATAATGCTCGCGAGTTTTACGACTTGATTTAGTTTATTAAACGTTCAGCTGGGTCAGCTGAGCACAATTTATGGCACTTTTTTTTTTCTTCTTACGCGCAGTTACACGGGAAAGGTGCTCTTAGCTGTGATGCCATAAACGTTCATAAAATTTTGACGTAAAAATGTTACGCTTATATTTTCAACTCTTATTTGCGGCGAGTATAACTAAATAGTAATTTTTTTTGTTACTTAGGTAGCAAAAAATTACGCGCTCTGCTTGAAGTAATTATTCAGCTTGCGTTATGAAATTATACCGCCATTTTTACACTATAATATTTCGCTTGTAAAATAATATATTTCAAATTAACTTTCTAATTATTTTATGGGTTTTAATGGGGAGACTTTTCTTTAGTTTTCACTCCGATATTTCTTCAATTGTGAGAACTTATCTGCATCACGTATAACATTTTTACATAGCACAATAAGGTATGCGTTTGAAAATTATTGACTATTTTTTTTTTTTCAAATTTACACATGAATATGCAAAATCCGAAATTAACTTGAAATTTTGTAATTTGCAGGTAACGCAAAACACAAATTAAAATTTTCTAGTTCGGATGAGGTAAATATCGCGAAATCTAAATTTTGATTTAAATTTTGTAAGTTTAATGAGAGCATGCAAACTTCAAAATTGACTAAAAATTTTACTGTTAAGAGGTGATGTGAAATCTGAAACTATTTTAAAATTTTTTAGTTTGGTGATATGTAATTTGAAATCCAAAATAAATTGAAATTTTGTAGTTTAACCCTTCACACTTCAGAGGTGATATGAAATTCGAAATTTATTTGGAATTTTGTAGTTGGAGATAATGTGAAGTGTGAAATCAATTTGAAATTTTTGAGGCCATGAAAAATTCGAAACAGAAATTGAAATTTTGCAGTTTGGAGATAATTTAGAAATTTTCCAATTTGTACGTGATGAGAAATTAAAACTTGGGCTTGGAGGCGATGCGGAGTCAAAAATTATTTTAAAATTGCACAAGGACAGTTGTAACTATTTTAGAGGTACCTTTCCAATGTGAAATCGAAAACTGAAATGAGATTTTGTAGTTTGGAAGGCAGCGATGCGAAGTCCGAAATCAACACATTTTATAATTTGAAGAAGGTGATGCGAGACCCGAAATTAAATTGAAATTGTGCAGTTTGGAAGTGATGCAAAATGTAAAATTAATTTTCAATTTCGTACTCAAACTTCAATTTAAATATTTATAGTTTGATCGAGACGTAAACACAGAACCCTTTAATTCTAATTTTGCAGTTTCGAGGTTTATGCAAAGTCAAAAATTAATGTGAAATTTCACCGCAGTTTTAAGGAAATGTAAGATCCAAAATTGAATCAAAAATTTATGGTTATAGAAAGTGCAAAAATCCGAAATTAATTTAAAATTTCTTCAAAATAAATTGAAATTTTGGGGAATGAATGGAAATGCAAATTCCAAAATTAATTTAAAATTTCATAATTTAGAGGTGATACCTACGAGATCCGAAATTAATTTGAAATTTTGTAGTTTGTGGGTGATATGAAATATTGAAATTTCCCTGCTTGGCAGTAATGTGAAGTTCTAAATGCATTTGAAATTTACCTAGTACATATGTTTATGTATAGTTTAAAGGAAATGCAAAATCCGAAATCAATTAAAAATTGTGTAGTTTTGAGATGGTGAAACATCTGAAATTAATTAGAAATTCTATGTTTTTAACAGACAATGCGAAATTCGAAATTAATTTGAAATTTTGCGAATCACAAATCAGAAAATTGATACTCGTACATTTCATAATTTGTAGGCAATTTGAAATCTGATTTGGAATCTTGAAATTTTTAGGTACCTAATGTGAAATCTGAAAATTATATTCAGATTTGGAGAATTGCGGGTTATTTGAGATCTCGAAATTTTTTTGAAAGTTTGTAATTCGTTCATGTTGCTGGTAATGCAAAAAAATAAATGAATATAAAATTAAACTGCGTTAATATTTAATGAAATTTGGTTTGTACTCTATTTCTGACCGACAGAGTCGTTTGGTGAATGTAGTTTCAAACCATTCTGAAGCATCCAGTAGGTTTTCGGATGCTCAAGTTTTCGAAAAAAAACGCTGTACATATGTAGAATGAAAATGAAATTGAGCATCTATATCTCAAATTTACCATCATTGTGACCATTTCGATCGATTTAGGCACATATTTCCAAAATATTTTTTTTGTTTTTTTTTGGGTGTTTATAATTACTAGATTATTACACCCTACGTCAGATTATATTGAATTTGTCAGGTTGTGTTTTTTAACAAGAGTAATAAATTTTTCTATTTCGGAAGGGCTGTCAGGAATGTAGAGAGAGTTTTCATCTATTTGAAGAGATAATCGATCTCAGTAGGTGTTGAACAGATATGGATTCAGATGAGCAAAATTGACACGAGGGCTTAGGGGCTTTTAGGTAAAGATGGTTATGTGTGATTTTGGTGTGTCCAATTCTCAGTCTTGTCAAGATAACTTCTTCAGGTCTATTTATTAAGTAAGAGAGGTTTTTCCAAGGATGATCGAACTGATTTTTTATGTTGAAAGAGCTTGTTGGCTGTTTGTTGGGACCAGAAATTTTGCCAATTCATGTATATATTTTGAGTGAGAAAAGATTTGATGTTGTCAGCTGTGGTGATGGTGGGGGGGGGGGGGAGAGCAGTTGCAGATTTTGCATAAGTATCAACCATTTCGTTTCCAGTGATTCCAATGTGGCTGGGAACATACATAAACTGAATAATAAAGTGGGAATTTTGTAGCTCAAATAGTTTTTTAAGAATATTTTGAACTATAGGGTGATCAGAAAACAGGTTTTGTATAGAAATCAATGAACTTAAGGAATCACTCTGGATCAAAAAATGTTTGTTATCTGGTTCAGAGGTGAGTATATCACAGAGGCAATCATAGATAGGATAGCAGTGAGTTCAGTACAGTAAATAGATAAACAGTTTGGGAGTTTGAAATTTGAAATTGCACCACTTATAGAGTATGCATACTTATCCAGAATGATGATTTGGTATTTTTGATCCATCAGTGAAACAGAGGTTGAATTCAGGATAGGTATTTTGATAGAAGTTCCAGATAGTTATTTTTAATTACTTACTAATGGAGAATGACTTTTCTTGTGCTGGTTCAAATCCAACATTTTTTCCAGCGATTATTTTTGAAAAAGAATGTGAAAATTTGAAAATGTTGGATTCCAACCGTCACTAACGATTTTGAAAATGTGAGCCTAAATCTATCTGAAGAGTAATAGGAGTTTTCCAAAAATTGGAAAATCCGAAAATCCACTGTAGTCTTCAGAACGATTCGAAACCACCACCAATCGACTTGGGAGGTCGAAAATAGGTTACAAACCAAATTTCAGCTTTTTATGTCAATTTGATCATTTTTTTTTTTATATAGAAATGGACAAAATTTGAAAATCTGAGAATTTGCCAAAAACCGAAAAATGAATTTCAGCACCTGACATTTTTACTACTGGTGTATTTTGAGATCCGCTTTCGATTCCTCTATGTCCGGCTGGAAAATGTTGGTGTCAGGATACTTCCCTCGTTAGTGTAATTAGAATTCATCTTTGAAGAGTTGAAAAATTTTTAAGTTCTCAAGATTCTATTAAGCGTCCACGTAGGACCTACTGAAATGGAAATTATTAAAAATACTGTTCGTTTTTATTCATCTTACACGAATTTGTAAGTAGGTGAAAATTTGAGACTTAAAAACGAAAGTTATTTGAATAGGGGGGGGGGGAGTGTGTGTGAATGTCTTATGTAATCGTTCGTCTTTTTAGTCTAAAATCTAAAAGATTATTTAGATTGTTATTGTTTCAATGCATTGGTATAAGATAATTTACGTAGTAAACATTGTCTACAAACTTACGATATTTCAGATGTTCTTCGCGGTAAAGTTCATGTATGATTCAGAGCAATATCGTGTGCATTACATACTCACACGTATGCTAAGTGCATATAAAGAATTCTCGTCGAATAAAACTTTACACCAAAAAGCGAACAGCGGTTTATGCATGGATCAAGAAAGCATTTGTTATTACCTCAAATACGAGTTGGAATATACTTAGGTGAAACTTGCGAGACACAACAAATACCCCATACTATAAAAAGACGAAGGAAAAAAATGCCCAACTCAACTAGCAAGCAAGTTCTACTCGTAAAACATTAATTCCGGTGTTTCTTTTAAACAAGAGCCAGCTTTATGATTGTGTGTACTCGTATATGTGAGAACTGGGAAGCAATAAGTACGGAGAAGGAATAAACATTACACGAAATCAAAGAGCGACCACAGAAAAAGCGTGCGTTATTATTGCACCGTCAGCGTTGCGATTTTCTGCTCTTTTTTGTTTGGTACTTAGGATTGCTTTAAAGAAGTAAGAAAGAAATATGAAAAATTTTTCCATTAAGATATCGATTCCGCTTTCATTAAACTCGATATTTATGTATTTATATACTTTTAATGGACTATATATATACAATCCTTAACAACGCATTGCAGTTATTTTGCTTTGGAAAAAAAAATAGTAGTCGGGGTTTACAACGCGGAAGAATACACTTTTTGTTTTTAAGTTCGATAAAGTTGCCCTTTTGGCGGGTGAAAAGTTGTAAAGTTTTATGGTGCGTGGAAGTTTCAGCGAACATTTTTCTTGTTCGGTTCGCTTGCTAATTCCAAAACGAAGAACAACCTAATTCTTTTGTAAGGGTTACTTCCCTAAGGGTCGTTTTGCATACTTAACCGATTCTTTTGGGGATTTTGGCGTGGTTTTTTTCCTCTCTCCTAGACGGGAAATCTAATTTTCCAAATATTTGCACTTCTATTTGAACTACTATAATTCGCAACGTAAATTTTTTCCACTCTTCTTTTCATTTAGCGACGCAACGAATTAATTGAAATGGCTCCATTTTAGTGTATGCAATTTTGGTCTAGTGATTTTTTGGACGCGGCACGAGACGCTGTCGCGAAATTTTATATTCTTCAAGGTTTCAGCAATTAAGCAAGCTTTACTCTCGGGTCTCGTTACCACGACGATATTATCGACGAAATTGTTTTCACCATTTGCGAAATTTTCTCGCTACTGCAGAAACGGAGAAAAATTTGTCCCCGGGTATTTTACCTTTCACGTTTCGTAAATCGAATCATTTTGTTACACCGTGTAAACTGCGCTCTATCGAATAAAGCGCTAAAAATGATGAAATTTACACCTGTTTTGTTACACCCAGTATATTGGCGCAGCAAAGTATACTCAAATATAGGTAGGTATGTTTTTCATTCCTACTTTTGTATGGAAAATGGTTTTTTTGGGGGACAGACGGAAACATAAAAATGTAAATTTTTTCGTTAGGTATATAAATGGGCTAAAAAAAAAAGAAAAGTAAAATCTTATGTCATCAAAAATGGCTACTATTTTGCGCTATTTTTGTCTAGCCGTATAATAGGACAATTTAAAAGAATCAAAAATGAAAAACAACGGTAAATTGCGGTCGAACAAAGAAATATAACAATAGGGCGACAACGGTATAAAATGTTGCAGAAAAAGGAAAGGAGAGAGAAAAAAATGAAAATGGGAACTGTCGCTTCCTGTTACTTTAGAACATTTGTCGCGTTTAATGTATCGTTTTTTCGACTAAAAGAAAAGACGAATGAGCTCTTTCTCGGACGTTATAATTTGAAACTAAAAGAAAGTGTTATTAAAACGTTTGTGATTGCCAGGAATAAGGGTTGCCAAAAATAATCTTAAAATTCGCCTTATATGTTTTGGCTTGGCTTGGCTTCGGTTTTTCTCTTCTATAGGTATATTTTACTAGCATGGGTAACGAAAAAGTACACTGTAATTTTTGAGAGACTATATGGGTTCGGTTATTTGCTGCATAAGAATCGACGTATCAAACCGAAAGTTGCTATGTTCAGCGAATTTCTATAGGATTTTTTTTACAATTCAGATTGAGACAATAGACTGTTCACGTATATAGAGGGTTTTTGGTAATCGTTTAGGAATGCTGGTCGAGAGCTTTTCCTTGGACGGATTTTAGTCGTGAAATATCTGCAGGTTTTTTTCCCTCTCTTTTTGTGGTGGAAATTAAAATGGCTTTTCTATTAAGCCCCAAATAACATTAGGTAGTTATTCGGTGGTGTTTTCGAGAACGTTTTTATTAA
This sequence comes from Planococcus citri, assembly GCF_950023065.1. Classification (NCBI taxonomy): domain Eukaryota; kingdom Metazoa; phylum Arthropoda; class Insecta; order Hemiptera; family Pseudococcidae; genus Planococcus; species Planococcus citri. Next base: position 53,144,993 of record NC_088679.1, read on the forward strand.
GTTAGCGTGATGGTGAGATTACCATCGCAGCCTTTTCTCAGATCGACTTCAAGAATTGCGTAGCTTCCTTGATCATTTCAAGCGGCGTTATTTTTGGTTGCTTTGTTTTTGGATTTCTTTTTTTTATCCTTTTAGGAAAAATAAAAATGACAGCGAGAAGAAAGAAAACGAAAAAAAAGAAGAAAATTCTCGTCGATACGCTCTGTTTGAATTCCGGACGATGGGTTAATTTTCGTTCTTAATACATATACCTACCCACCTAATAAATGTATTATTACCTATCTAGAAAAAAAAAGATAGAACTTTATATCAGATTAGAAGGATATAAATTAGAAATCTTCCCTCTCGCCACCAGCATCACGGCATCATTTTTCAAATCAATAAGTTCTTATTCATATAATACATATCTACTCTGTCAGTACATGTATCAGTATTATCAACGAGTAGTCCTTTTGTGCAGCACAATACGAATACTTACACACTTCTTGAAAAGAAGAAAAAAAGTGGAAAAATATCTTCGGATCATGTTGAAGACAGAACTCGAGGACTTGTACTAATTGCAGGCCAATTTAAAGTTGATTTATGTAAAAACATGCGCCAATTTGCTGACATGTATATTACATGTAGAATAATGAAGTGGGAAAAATAATGAGGATTTTGTAAGAGCCGTAAGAGGATAGTGCACAGGCTTGCTATACATCTCCTATATATATTACAGACACAGAAAAACTAATACGAGTATATGTAAAATACATAACGTTAATAAGATGATTTTTTCTGTTCCAGATGAAAGGAGTGTTTACGCGGGACGTGTTTTTTTTTTTTATTTTATTTAAAAACATAAAATTCTTGGTATAGACGTATAAAACAAACAGTCAGATAATTTTGGAGAACGTTAGAATTTAAAAATAAATTGCACACGTTTTGTTTATGGCGTAAGAGCAGTAATAAAAATCATTTTAATGCTGAATCCGATATTATGGTGGAAATAAAGAAAATAATATAAACCCGAATTGTATAGCATAACAAAGCCTTCCGAGGTTTTCATTCGGCATATCTCATTGTGGGAAATTGTTATCTGTTACGAGCGTACTCCGGTGGGTAATAATTAAAAAAACTAAAAAATGAAAAGTTGGCGATCAAGCTGAAGTAGTAGAATTTTACGGTTGGGCGGTTTCATGAATGGGATCCCATTCGATAACCTTGTTGAAATATGTTTATATTTGTGTTTTCTAACGAGCTGGTAGGAGGATTGAACTGATTGGAAAGTTGGGAAAATGTTGACACTTGAAAAAAATTGTGTTCTCAAAATATCACCTGCTGGATGACATGATTTGCAGTGTACACAATAATAAGTAAGTACAGATGCAGATTTTAAAAAAAACAAACGTGATGAATTGTCCATCATAGCATTGTGCAGGGCATTACAGTATTATCCAAAAATCCAATTCAATTTTATAGAGCTTCGTGAAATCCATCGAATGTCAGATAACTTCCGGAAATCCAAACATGGGGAAATAAGATGTAAATTTTCTGGCAAATTTAGTCATCCAATAAATATTAGTGCGAGTATTCTCACGAGTAAAAGTGATTGTGGCCATTTACGAGTATATCACACTGATTGCGAATTTTTAAAATTATGAAATTTAAAATAATTTTGGGATTTTGCATTAGGTACCTGCGAATTACAAAAAATTTTAAAATAGATTTGGATAACACGTTACCAGCAAATTACAAAATTTCCAATGATTTTCGGATTTTACTTTACGACTAGTTGTTGATGAAAAAACCACCAGAATGTCCTCATGATCATAGAAATTTTTTTGAATGTCTGGTGACTCCTTAGTGAATCCGAGTGACTTCTAGGAGAAAGATTCGCCGGAAGTCACCAAGTGAGTTTTTGACATTTTTTAGGTGAATTTATGATGAAAAAATTAGAAGAATGTTCACATGACCCTAGACATTTTTTTTTGAATGTCTGGTGACTTCTAGGTGAATCCTGGTGACTGCTTGATGAAAGATTCACCAGAAGTCACCAAGTGAGTTATTCGTCTTTTTACGGCGAATTGTTGGTGAAGAAACCACCAGAATGTCCTCAGGACCTTTGAAGATTTTTCTGAATGTCTCGGTGAATTCTGGTGACTTATGGTGACAAATTCACTGGAAGTCACCAATTGAGTTATTGACTTTTTTTTAGGTGAGTTTATGATGAAAAAATCAAGAGAACGTCCTCATGACCCTAGAAATTTTTTTTTGAATGTCTGGTTACTCCTTGGTGAATTCTGATGACTTCTGATGAATCATTCAGCAGAAGTCACCAAGTGAGTTTTTTGTCTTTTTATGGCGAATTTTTGGTGAAGAAATCACCAGAATATCGTCTTGGCCCTTGAAATTATTTTTGAATGCCTGGTGACTCCTTGGTGAATTCTGGTGACTTCGTGTGAAAGATTCGCCGGAAGTCACCAAGTGAGTTTTTGACTTTTTTTTAGATGAATTTGTGATGAAAAAATCAAGAGAACGTCCTCATGACCCTAGAACTTTTTTTTGAATGCCTGGTTACTCCTTGGTGAATTCCGGTGACCTCTGATGAATCATTTACCAGAAGTCACCAAGTGGATTTATTCTCTTATTTATGGCGAATTGTTGGTGAAGAAACCACCGGAATATCCTTATGGCCCTTGAAAACTTTTTTGAATTCCTGGTGACTCTTTGGTGAATTCTGGTGACTTATGGTGAAAGATTCACAGAAAAACACCAAGTGAGTTTTTTTGTCTTTTTTAAGACGAACTGTAGGTGAAAAATCCACCAGAATGTTCTCAGAGCCGTTGAAAGTTTTTTTGAATGGCTGGTGACTTCTGGTGACTTCTGGTGAAAGATTCACTGGAAGTCACCAAATGAGTTTTTCACTTTTTTTAGGTGAGTTTATGATGAAAAAATCAAGAGAATGTCCTCATGACTCTAGAAATTTTTTTTGAATGTCTGGTGACTCCTTGGTGAATCCTGGTGACAGATTCACCAGAAGTCACCAAGTGGGTGTTTATTGTTTTTTTCAAGACGAATCGTTGGTAAAAATGCCACCAGAATTTCCTCGGGGCCTTTGGAAATTTTTCTGGATTCCTGGTAACTCCTTGGTGAATTCTGGTGACTGTTTGGTGGCAGAATCACCCGCAGTCATCAAGTGGGTTTTTTGTCTTTTTTAAGACGAACTGTTGGTGAAAAATCCACCAGAATGTCCTCAGAGAGCCTTTGAAAATTTTTTTGAATGGCTGGTTACTCCTCGGTGAATTCTTGTGACTTCTGATGAATTATTCACAAGAAGTCACCAAGTGAGTTTTTTGACTTTTTAGGGCAAATTGTTGATGAAGAAATCACCAGAATATCCTCATGGCCCTTGAAATCTTTTTTGAATGCCTGGTGACTCCCTTGGTGACTTCTGGTGACTTCTGGTGGAGAAGTCACCAAGTGGGTTCATTGTCTTTGTTACAAATAAAACCCATTCTGTTTTTCGCATTGCCTGAGAATTATGGAATTACAAATTAGGTATCAAATTAACTACCTATTTAAAATAACAATACCACTTCAAGAGCAATGAAGTTCTTTCCAGCTATCCCAGTTTCTCAAAAATGACCTCAAATGAATGGTGACATCATAAGATTACTTTAAAAATAATCAATTCTGCCACCAACTAATTTTGAAAATTTTAATTTTTTTATACAGGTAGATCAATTTTTCTCAACGCACTAAACTTCGAATATTTTCCTACAGTAGAACAGAAAAGTTGAAAATTTCAAGTGCAACATTATCCACTTATTCCCACAGCAAAATGATCTAGATATTCCCCAAGAGATCTTCATTCGTACGAGATTACTTTTTTATCCAATGGCACGTTTTTGTTGTCGAACAAACCTTTATACATCATTCCCTGTAGATAAACAAAGTTGGGTTCGGCAAAAAAAAAAATATTCTCATTTTTTGCATATGAGTCCATTCAATACAGGTCAGAGATTAGTTGTTCATATTACCTACGTTAAATAGTATATAGTTAGGTAGGAATTGGGTGTTTCGTGAATATAGGTACATAGATTTGAACATTAAGCTAGAATTTTCCAGTCGTCGGCGCAGAGTCTATAATAATTGCTCGAGTAGCTAGCTATATGCTTCGAATATATTTATATGCACGTGTGAAGAAAATGTACCTATGCAAAACGATCTCATAATATTCGCCTAATGGAAAAGTACGTTAGTAGCTCTAACAAAAAGTTTATTTAGTCAAAGTTAAACAGTACGTGCATCTAATTAACTTGAGCGTCGGATCATATAGGAGCAATTATGCTTAGAATATAAGACGCCTCTGTACCATTTGGCTTTTGCTTCAGTCGTCTCACTCATACTGAGAAATGAGAGAAAGGGAAGATTATTAAAGGAGCAACCAAAACATCTACCTTATACCTACACAGAGATGGAAACTTTTCACAACTTTTTAACCATTTTATACGTGTATTGAGATTTCAAGTCTTATATACGGGTACGTCTAGGATTGCAATGAAGCTTGATCTATGGTGAGTCCTTATTCATTGCATTGAGTATGATATCTCAGTGTGTGTGGTTTACGGCTTATATTCCTAAAGCGTGTAATGTATAATGCATACCTGCCTACGTAAGTCTAGGTACACTTTACATTTAGATTAGATGTTCATAACGTTTGAAAACCAATTACTTCGTTGCCAGTTTCATAGATCGAGTATAAAAATGTATTCGCCATACGTGTAGGTATACGTAAGACTGATATATTATACGATGTACTTGTATATTTCAATTCTCCGACGCATCTATTGTCGAGGAACAAATAATTTAATATTTTAATCAAATACTTTTTATGCGCATATAAAATTTTATTTCAATCTATCTTCAATTTCGATATTTACCAAAATAAAAAATAAAAAAAATATGGAAATTCCGTATTGAAAATTCAATACGTTCAGATATATATAAGCTATATCTTTCGCGTTTGGAATTAAAAAATAAAATCTATAAAAGGTAAAGTGTGATAAGTTTGCGTGTAGGCAATTTCACATGATAATAGAATTCTTCGCTTAAATGGGAATTTCCTGCTAAAATTGAATTTTTTCAGATAGCGATCACTTTCGCATGTTTTTGATAATAATATTTCAATACGTTTGTGTATTTGTATTTTGTAATACTATTCAGATTGTTGAAAAAAAATCGAATACAGGCGGTGAAATGAGCTTTGCTGTATTTTTGCATCCTATACAAGTACCTAGACCCGCCTTATATCGTACAAGTATATGTTAAATAGGGTTTTCATCGTACTATACAAGTGTACCTACTATGTACTATGGTGATAATATGATGATAAAAAGGATTATCATTAATATGAACATACGTACAAATACGATGAGATTTTTTCAAATCTAAATTCGCGTTTTAATGCAGTGAAGTGATATCAATCATCGAGGAAGAATCATTTTACAGTATGATAAAAACTTGATTTTAATATTTTTTACGCGAATAAAATCATCGTGTGAAAGCATTATAAATGATGGCGAATGCAAATAAAAATGCTGATTTATTATTGAATTTTCTCCAATCGGGATTCGCCATGATTGATGTATCAGTATGCAAAAAAAAATACAATGTTGTTTTGTGCGAGGGTAAATATCGATATCAGATACTTTTTATTTTACGTATGGTGAAGCTGATTAGAATATTTTACAATGTTTCAATATTTTGATACTTCATAACGTAGACATTGAACGATTGAAATTTTGAATATATCGTCGAACTAAACGTGATTTGTGATTCAACAAATTGCCAATTTTGATATTTTTCATCTAAGAAATAGACTACTTTAGAAATTTTTCCCATAGGGGAAACCATGTTATAGTTATGCCTAAATGAAAACTGACAAATTTTTTTTTTTTTTTTAATTTTAAGTACTCCATTAAAAAAATTGAAGAGCTTTACAAAGAGCTGGGCGTGAACACGTAAAACTGCTACAATTTCGCCACATTCTATAAGCACCTATAAATTTCGTGCTAAATATAAGTATAAATTTAAAATTCACCAAAACAAAATCACCGAACAAGAAATCAAATCAAACCACTGGGATTACCAAACCAACACCAGTAGGTACCCAGTACATATTTCCAAGTACCTACCAAACAGATTCACGATTTCGGACCGAAAAAAAAAAACCAAGCCCATATGTTCGCAGGTTGAAATTTTCTCATATAAAAGCTCGGAACGAAATATACTTCGACGCAAAACCCTTGGAAAAGCGCTAGTTCGCAAAGCGGCTCTATATATTTAGTGGATAACTTTAAAAAATAATTTTTAATATGTTTCTCCGCCTTTCAGTTCAACAAAACAAAACTTTCGCACGCTTCGAAGAAAATACGCGCTAGGTGTTTGAAAAAAATAACTTCAATCTCCAATTTCACACCGGATATAAATTTTTCAAAGCTTCGGCGTAGGTATTAATTTTTCACAACTCAAAAAGTCCAAAAAACAAACGAAAATCTTCACGCTAGTTTTACTCATAGTAGGGTTAAGAATCGAATGAAAGATGAAATTTGATGCTGAAATATTTCTGAATTCTAACGCGTAAAATGCTGGACTTCATTTTAGGTAAATGCTTTCGAAAGATTTGAAAAATTGTAAGTTATTTTTGAATGCGCACTTAATGCATATCCAAGGGAGTTGAAATTTTTCTCGTGTTTTTCTCCCCTCGCCGCACCATCGAGAATAGGTACGATGATTTTCACGAAGCTTTCATTTATAATAGAGAAGAATCATTTTACCAGTGATCGCCAATGCGGGGAACTCGACTGGAAAACTGCTTTAGATTTCTGATGAAAAAATAATCAGCTAGCTTTATTTTTTATACATGGTTTGAAATTGTTCCAGATACGGATGCTGCCGGCTTCGCTTCGATAAGAGTTTTGCGAAATTGTTCTCATAAAAGTTTCTCTTTAAAAGCATGCCTACGCTGTGCTGCAGCGTCGCGTACCATTTTTTTCTCACCCGGTTAAAGATAAAGTTTAATAACGCATCCAAGTGCATAAGTAGCTAGGTAACTACAAATATACTTAGTCCATGTAGAATCCTGAAAGATTAATTTAATATCTCGATAAATCGATATTTTGAATTTATTTTCGGGTTTGAAATTTCATTTCGAGCAACTTTTTGTCGAATTTTTGGCATGCCAAAGGTCCAATAGGATGAGTAAAGTACCTATCTAACTTTTTCATATTTTATTATTCAAAGAAAATTTCCATTTAAAGCATTGATTTTTCAATCGAGACACCTCACAGTTCATATAGTTTTTAAAACTACCCGATGCAAAAAATTTCATTAAAGGATAGGTATTCTCAGGTAAGATAGGCGAAATGGCCCTGTTTTCAGATTTGGAAAATCATGAAGGATTATCGTTGGATACCTCCAAAAAAAATTTCGATTGGAATTTCCGCCCCTCACTCCACCACTCTTGGGCAATATAGCCAAAAAAGGCGTTTTTTGCGAGAAAAATTCTGTATCCATGAGTAGTGGGGAGAAAATAAATGTGTAGGGGAAGCCTGAGCCTTTCAATACAATTTTTTTCAAAAATTTTTATCATAGTGGTGGAGGTAAAATCAACAAAAGAAAACTTTGAACCGCCACAGCTCTGGATTGAAGGGTTTATCACAAAAACTGTTTTCGACAAAATGTATCTTTTTAAGAGTAATTTTTTCCTACTAATCGATAAAATCAAAATAAATACGAGTTTTACGCGTTTTTTTACATAATTATGCGAAATATGCGAAAACTGTACAGAACAAAAATTGTTTAGCGTCAAATTTCACCCTAGAAAACGTGTTCAAAAGATTGTCAGAACGCTCATCTACTGAAGTTAGGACGGATTGTAGGTAACCATGAGCTCTGTGAATAAAAAAATACCAAAAAAAAAATCAAATAGAGGTCAGCGCAATTCAGTTGCAATTCTCACATTCTTTTCATTTTAAACACGTTTCCAGAATGCTTGGTGAAAAAAATCTTCAAAATGAAAATATCGACAGTGAAACTTACAAAAAGTTACCCAGACTGTACAAATTATCCAAAAATTGTTCAAAGTCTAACTCAAAATCAGTAACTGCAAAAAATACAAATTTCAATTTGCTGTACTTTCAGACTATTTCAGCTAAAATTAACAAGATTTTTATTGACCATTTCAGCATAAAACAGAATTTTTTTGATAACTTGTCAAAAAAAAGTCTTTGCTTTTAAGTTATTTTGGCAAAAAAATGTTTTTTTTTTTAAAATAAATTTTGACAGTGATTTGGCAAAAAACAGGACTTTTTAGGATAATTTTGGCAAAAACAACAATTCTTGCCAATTTTGGCAACAGGATTTTTGGAACATTTTAGCCAAAAGCAGGAGTTTTGTTTGGCAATTTTTACAAAAGTTAGGAGTTTTTAGTAATTTGACAAAAAAGGCAAAAAACATAACAAGGACTTCTTCGGTTAATTTTGGCATTTTTGCTCATTTATTCTGCAAAAAATAATAGAACTTTTTTGATAACGTCAAAAAAAAGGTATTTTTCCACAATTTCGGCAAAAAAACCAAGACTTTTTTGGCAATTTACAAACGTTGTCGTTGTAGTCGCACTCCTTTACAGGAGATAGCGTATATTTCCATCTATATTAGCCGGGTTTCTAGCTTATCTGATCATTTCTTTCAGGGTCTTACAGGGAGAGTTGGCTAGTGTGTTTGTTGTTAACAGCTCCAATCGTTTCCTCCCTCTTGTCGATCTTCCTTGGATTTTCCCAGTACCGCTAGCATGAAAATACCGTTTTCTTGTACTTTATGAGCTACTTAAATACTTTAGCTTTCTGTTTTTGATATCTTCAACTATGATGACTTTTCACTCCTCTCCTATTCTTGCTAATACTTCCTTGTTGGTAATGAAGTCCTTCCAGCATGAGATCCGTAGTAACCTTCGATGGAACCACATCTCAAAAGCGGATACTTTCTTCTCGCATTCTGCACTCATGGTCCATGTTTTGCAGAAATACTTCAGAACGGTCCAAACATAGCATTGCATAATTCTTTTCCTCAGACCTATACTCATCGTTCAATTTCCCAGCACATTGGCAAGGTTGTTGAAAGCAGTTTTCGCCATTCCAATCTGTGATTTAATTTCTTTATGATCTCTACCATCGTTGTTTATCAGCGCTCCAAGGTATCTGAATTGGTTTACATTTTCAATTTCTTGTGTTCCAATGTTGATTTTGGCCTCTTTATTGTCTCCTTTTGTAAATCTCATCACCTTGGTCTTGCCATCGTTTATTTTCATTCCGTATTTTAGTCCTGAACTTCCTGAAGCAGTTTTCGCCATTCCAATCTGTGATTTAATTTCTTTATGATCTCTACCATCGTTGTTTATCAGCGCTCCAAGGTATCTGAATTGGTTTACATTTTCAATTTCTTGTGTTCCAATGTTGATTTTGACCTCTTTATTGTCTCCTTTTGTAAATCTCATCACCTTGGTCTTGCCTGCATTTATTTTCATTCCATTCCGTATTTTAGTCCTGCGCATCTGCGCTTCTGTCCCAGCAAGGATCACTTTGTCATCTGCGTAGCTTATTTCATTTATTCTCTTGCCATACAAACAGTCAAGATTTTTTGATAATTTTGGCAAAAATAGGAATTTTTGAAATTTTGGCCAACAACAACGTTTTTTGTTCATTTTTACAAAAAATATAAGGACTTTTTTGATAACATCAGAAGAAAATGTATTTTTCGACAATATTATGACCAAAAACAGTGCTTTTTCGACAATTTCAACAAAAGTTGAGATTTTTTGATAATTTTGACAAAAATGAGACTTTAGAGGGATCACAAACTCATCTTCGCTCTTTTATAAATATTTCAGTAATAATATTTTATTCGCAGTCATTCAAAAAAAAAAGGAAATCGCTTTTTGTTTCAGATTTTAAGGATGTTTGAGTATCTACTTGATGATCCCTATCATTTTTTTTCAACTTCATACTTGAGCTTTTTGTTTCAGCTTTCAAGAATAGAGTGGGAGGTTTCTTCTGGGTAAATACTTGGAGAGACCCTTCGTTCTATTCCTTATCTTTAAACTTTGTATGCTTTTTGTTTCAGCTCTCAAGAATGGAGTAGAAGATTTCTTCAAAGTTTTTGTCTTCACGGAAAACATAGGAATGGTGACAGCTTTTGTTTCTGTATTTCCATTTTTGTTTCAGCTTTCAGTCTTTCAAGTATATTTGTATGTAGGTAGTTTCTTCCTCCACTGAAGACAACAGCATGGTAACAGCTCTCTCACTACCCATGTCCCCCTCCCCATTTATATATTTTTGTAGTTTCAGCTTTCAGGTACATACGAGTATGTAGAAAACAACAAAGATGGCAGTAATTCCGAGACTGTGTCATTGTCTTCCAATCGACATTAAAATTAAGAGCAATTTTTCAAAAATATAATGTGCTATAATTAACAAAAACCGTGCCATTTCCCTGTTCTGTGCCAACTCGAGCAAAAAACGTGCTATTTCTATGTTGTTCCATGTCTTCCATCCCAGTAGACCTCTTGATTCAGAATGACAGATGTTCGGCAGGACACCCTGTATAACCCACTCAAACGCACACACACACACACACACACACACACACACACACACACACAAGTATTCATCTACAAACGAATAATACAGAACATGTAATATGAACATTAAAAGTAGCGACGTGGAAATGAATAAGTTATGGCGAAAATTGATGATCGTACTCATCTGGGGGTAGTGAGATAGTGACGTAGTGTTATGTTTGCCGGTTGTACCTATAAGGGGTGAAAAAGTTCATTATCGTTATAAAAGGTATCTAATGGATAAAAATATTTGAGTTAATTATTTAATGGGAATACGGTTACGGCGGAATATTTAATTTCCAAATTATATAATACGAGTATTAAACCTATTTTACGCAAAAAGGACGGGGCAACAGATGGCTTTTATGGGTTATAAACTTATAGAAGTAAATAGCGGTACTTAATGAATGAACTTCACTGAATAGGAAATGTCGCCGTATAAAGTTGAATAAACGTTTAAACTTACCCTGACATTTGGTGACGCTGGCTGACGAAATACTACCACTAGGTATATTACGCTGTATGTATGTATATGAGAAGAGAGAGGCATAAGAACCCAGAAGAAAGTTTATAAGGTAGCATATTTTGCGCGACATATTTATCAAGGCGCATATTAGGACTTTTTTTTTCTTCTTTTTTTATTAACATCATAAATGAAACTTTTTTTTTTCTTCTGTCGCCGTAGTCATATACTTGTTTTATGTTAATATATGATAATGCGGTTGTTATTTATTTCGTCGCTTCAACTGATTCTTGCTTAAAAGTTTAAAGAACTTAGGTTCGTGTCGAAAATCTAAAGAAAGTTTTCGGTATTATATGCAAAAGCTAAGTCGACAGAACAAAGGCAGTTTTCGCGAAAGTATTTTAACCCTTTTGGGATTTCAACTGGAAACTATTCGAATATCAACGAAGGGATGAGATACTATAGTGTCTATAAATCCCATGGCTCGTTCGACAGCCCCAAAATAACATTCGCTGCATCCACAATAAGTCTTGAGAAAATTGGGATCGGATGTACATAAATCTGTTTACATTTGCATTACATAGCGAGGAAAAAAAAAGAATGTTTTTTTATTTCTTTTAAAACGATTTTTCTCCTCCAAATCGTCAGACGTCTAGGAGTTATTTTCGTTCGAATTCAATACACCTAAAGGTGAGAATTAATCGCTTAACCTGGGATACTCGGATCAGATCTAGCTAGTAGCTACGTTATCGTATGGTAGAGAATTGCCGATGGACTTTAATGCGATTTAATTTTTAAATTACCTCGTGTTGTACCGCCTGTATTCCCCGACGATTTAAAATTTGTTCCTTTATAAGGTATTAGCTAATGCTTCAATATTTATAATGTTATTTGGGTATTTTCCCGCAGGATGCCAATGCCAGTGTTGCGAGGGTTCAAAAACAAAATCTTTCTCATTGTCATTTTAAATTGGCCATTTTGTCGCCCTCGTCGTAGTATTTTTTAATGGCCTAATAGAATGTTAATGTCGTGTTGAGAAGTTTTCACCTTTTTGCTTCGCCATATATATATTTTTTTTTTACCCAGAATTATTTATTTTGCGAATCGATATACGCGAATGGTTCGAAAAAATTCGATTTTTTTCCCAACCTTTTGTAACGATTGAAAATTTAACGTGATTGCAAAGCCTTTTTATAAATGTGTTTTTATTCGATATATCGTTGTTTTTATTTCGACTTTTTCTTCTCTCTCTCTCTCTCTCTCGCTCATTTTCATTGAATCTGCCATCTTGTCCGTATTCGCCGAAAAAATTCAATTTATCTACGATACAATGGACTATTGTGAATTTAGATTCGAAAGATAGCCTGTACATTTTCCTTTTGGTCGATGCGCGCATCGTTTATGGATTAATCATGTCCTGTAATGGAAAAACCAGGAAGTCTGAGCTGTCCTTCAAGCCTTTTAAATTACATTATCCCGATTTTTCCCCAAATAATTGTATTTCAACCATTTTATAGTGCTTTGATGACCGATCCGAAATGTTTGAATGATAGAATCGCTGTTAACCATCCCCCTTCCATCTTTTAGGTTCGTGTAATAGGATAAAACATCGGAGAAAATGACGATTCTGTCTTTTCCCCAAAAAAACCGAATGAGTACATTTTACAAAAATACATTCTGAACAAACAATGAAACAAACGTGTTTTCTTTTCAATTGTTTAAACTATGAAAATATCGCGAAAATTGCTTAAAGTAACAAATACACGATTGATAATATGCAATGGAAGTCTCAGTTTAAAATTTGTTTCCCTAAAAATATAAAAATGACTATAATATTGTACATACAAGGTAGGACTACTCGTTTACAAGACACTCTGTATGCTCACAATATTTCGTCGAAAGAGAAAGATTCCATCGATTGTAATGCTCCTCATATCACGCATATTTTGTATTCCTTCCAACGTACGAACAATTTTTTCTTCGACACATAAATAATTTTCATAGATACTCGCGATCTATTCACAACGCTCTCTGAAAACCACTGTTGCGAAAATGATTCGACGTACTCGTATATATTTAAAGCTTCATGCGATATACTACAGTCGTGTATACAGATACGTAAACTAGATTTTTCTTAATTCGATTTAGAATCGCCGATTGAAATCCTAACAAGTACCTACAAGTAGGTACTCACGTAGGAAGGTATACGATAAAAGAAATGTCCGAGTACCGAATTGCACACGGCAGTCGGGAATTTCAAGTTGAATAAAAAATATATCCGATAAAATGGAAAAAAATACGGATAAAAAATCACCCTGATGGGTCTTTTGCAAAAACTAAATCACTTAAATGAACGACAAGAGCTATATATATTGTTTAGTTGTATGGTACAAAAAACATTAATGCGAACATTATATATTTTTTAAACGTCAAATTTTTTTATTGCAGTCATCTTGACGCCCAATAAAAATTTTTTCTTTCAATAACTACATTTCTTCTAAAAAAAAATTCGAATGGACTTCGTTTCTTTTGAAATAGGCTTAGGATATTTCAAAAAAATAAAAATAAAACCATTGTTTTATTAGAGCGAAAAAATATGATTTTGTTAGATGCTTGCATTAGCAGGATGTCCAGTCTTTCAAAGAACTGATTTTCTCTTCAAATTTTATTGCAATATTATCAGCATTCAGTAGTGAATTTTATCAATTAATGATTTACAAAATTTTACTCTTGGAGTTTATGAAGGTAGGATTGTTGGAAGAGTAAGTTCGAAAAATCGTTTTTGACTAACTTAAGTTCAAGTGAGTAGGCGCTTCAATCACATTTTGAGCATTGGAATTTCGAGACAAACTGAAGAAGAGAGGGTTATAAATCTCCTGAAATTTTTAAAACTCGTATTTTAGAAAGTTTTGGATATTTAGCAATCATTATGACTTTTTGGACCAAAAACTAACAAATGGGGACCAGAAAATCCATATTCGAAAAATAATTTTAACCTAACCGGCCGCGCCCAATTTGGGGGGACTTGGGCTACGTGCACCAATAATTTTCAAAAACAAGAAAAATTCGCCTGATTTAATCATTTCATTGACTAAGAAATTGAAATTGAAAATTTCGGGGGCTCGCATAATGATCACCTGCACCACCTGCCGATCCTCTGGGGCAACTTTTTTCTTAAAGGGAGGAGTCCTAAGGAACATTTCTAGCCCTTGCCCTCAAAAAAAAGTGGCCCTACTTACAAAATGGCAGTCATTTTGATTGACAGGTCAGCCGAAACGCAGATTTCGCGTTCCAACATAGGACTTGCACAAAATTTTTTAAACCGTGCAAGCGTAAATCGAAAGATCAGGCAAAAATTCATCACCTGTCAAAATTTCAAGTGCTGACGTACCTTTTTCGATTTTTGGTGAATTTTTGAAAATCAAATTTAGGCCAAAAATGAGGAGAAAAATTGAAATATTACCAAATTGACCAAGAAAGCCGAAATTTGGAATATACCCTATTTTCGGCATGCCAAATCGATTGGAAACTGTTTCAACCCGCTTTGAGCAGTTCTGGAGCCTCCAGCAGATTTTTGAAACTCGAAATTCCCACAAAATTTCATCGAACGGAGATGGAAAGCCGAAATTTACTCTACAAACTAATTTCAATAAGCTACGAAGTCAACAGCAGGTGGATTTCAAGTCGTTTTAGAGCCTCCAGTGACTTTTTGATAATTACTGGAGCCTCCAGTAGATTTTTGAAACTTGAAATTTCTCCATAATTTCATCAAACGGAGATGGAAAGCCGAAATTTACTCCACAAACTAATTTCAATACGCTACGAAGCCAACTGCAGATGGATTTCAAGTCGTTTTGGAGCCAACCAGCGACTTTCTGAAAAGTACTGGAGCCTCCAGTAGGTTTTTGAAACTTGAAATCTCCCAAAATTTCATCAAATGGAGATGGAGAGACGAAATTCATTCTGCAAACTAACTTCAATACGCTACGAAGTCGACTGCTGGAGGATTTAAAGTCGTTTTGGAGCCTCCAGCGACTTTATGAAAGGTTGTATTGCGTTTTTTTGAAAATTGAAATTTAAAAAGTAGCTCGAAGCTTCAAAACTACATGTTTGAAACCACCATGTAGTCGACTTCATGTCGTATTGAAATCAGTTTGTGAAGTAAAATTCAGCTTTCCATCTCAGTTTAATGAAATTATGGAGAAATTTCAAGTTTCAAAAATCTACTGGAGGCTCCAATAACTTTCAAAAAGTCACTGGAGGCTTCAAAACGACTTGAAATCCACCTGCTGTTGGCTTCGTAGCGTATTGAAATTAGTTTGCAGAGTAAATTTCGGCTTTCCATCTTCGTTTGATGAAATTTGATGGGAATTTCGAGTTTCAAAAATCTGCTGGAGGCTCCGGAACTGCTCAAAACGGTTTTTAAGAATTTCCAATCGATTTGGCATGTCGAAAATATGGTATACTCCAAATTTCAGCTTTCTTGGTCAATTTGGTAAAATTTCGATTTTTTTCTCTCATTTTTTGGCCTAAATTTGATTTACAAAAATTCACCAAAAATCGAAAAAGGTACGTCAGCACTTGAAATTTTGACAGATGATGAATTTTTGCCTGATCTTTCGCTCTGCGTTTGTACGGTTTAAAAAATTTTTGTGCAAGTCCTATGTTGGACGCAAAATCTGCGATTTCGGCTGACCTGTCAATCAAAATGGCCGCCATTTTGTAAGTAGGGCTACTTTTTTTGTGAGGACAAGGGCTAGAAATGTTCCTCAGAACTCCCCCTTTAAGAAAAAAGTTGCCCCAGAGGATCGGCAGGGGGTGCAGGTGATCCTTATGCGGGCCCCTCGACTAATGGAAACTTCGGTGCGTTTGAGGAGGCATGTGAGAAGTTGAATTACCTGAAAATTTGAGAAATTAATAAATCAGATACAGGTACTTGAAATATTAAGAACTGATCAATTTTTCAATCGGTAACTTCAGCACGGTTTTTTCCAAGTTTTCGAAAGTGAGCATCATTAAAAATCAGAGTCTTAAAAATTGTGGACAGACTCCTGGTGCAAAAAACATATCCATCCATGTCAAAATAAAGTATTTCTTTACGATTAAGAAAATTTTTTTAAAAAAAACCATCATCACACATGGCAGGAGGAGGATTATAATCTTGGTTTTTTTTCGCGTATACCTTATGGCAATTTTTGTACAAGAAAAACAGAAGAACTTGTTTAAATTTTCATAGAATCACCAATTACCTACGCATGTATAGTTCATAAAATCCAATCATTCTGAAGTAGAAATCACAAAACTTCCTGAAATATCTCAAGGTTCTCCAGAGGGGTAAAATTTCTTGACCTTTTCTGGTTTTCCAGAGACTGTACATCCTGATTAATTAATAAACTTTTGAGGCTCTGATTAGTAAAAAATTATCAAATTTACATACATATCTTCGATTTAAATGTTTAAGACTCTCTCCATTTTTTTTCTTTTTTTTCATAAAATATTCCAACACAATCCAGTGAATTCTACGAGTAGGTATTCTATATACTCCCGAGATTACTTTAAAAATTACACGTACAGCAAAAGCCAAGTATTTACAACAAAAGTACCAAGTACATCTTACAAAACACTCGCCAAAATAAAAACTGCATAAAAAAGACAGAGAACTACTTCTGGGAAACGAACAAGTAAAATTTCTCAAATCATATATCTTACTCACATCTCCGTATATCTTCAATCAGGGGCGTAGTTGTTCCCTTTTCGAATGAGAAAATCGTATTTGGGGATTAAGGAAAATGAATGAGTTGGCAAATCTTTAAACCCTGCGACCTTGTTTCATTCCTTTCTTTCTTTTTTTTTTCAGTTCTCCTCGAAGTTGACATTTTTTGGGTACGAGTAAGACATCTTTTATTCCTTTTTGCGAAATTATCTGAATGTGTTATTGTCTTCATAATTGGACTAGGTACTTAAAAACTATTTTTCAACGCGTTTCATTTTTCACAAAAAATATGTGCGATTAAATTTCCTCCCCTCTCTATATTAAATGGTATTTACCTATGGGCACCTATTCAGAAATTTATTTCAACTTTCGATAGTAAAAAATTTCACAATTAACCGAAGATAAGTTGCATAATAGGTACGTTATAATAAGACAAATTCAACTTACGTGGGCTAACTTCGTTTTCAACTTCATCCACGATTACTTGAACGAAAATTAATGTTATCATAACCTGCAACAAAAAGAAATTGACACATTAATTAATTCCGCTGTATAAATACCAACAAAAGTCTAGATAAAACAAATACAAAACCGAAATTCATATGTGTACCTTTTCGCTTAATATTCAAGATTATAAAATCTGATACTGTACGAATATTCCACGTGTAATCCTATTAAAATGTTAGGGTGTATTTTCATCTCTACAATTGAATTCGCGGAAGTAATAACTAATGTGCGTTTATTTACTGCTTCCACGCGGCAGATTTGAATACTAATGCTTAAACGTAGAAATTACTCGCACACAATTTGGTCAATTAAAAAATTATGCACGTGTAACCGGCGAATATTATACACCGAAATTTATTTGCATCGTTGCGACGATTTTCACGCCGATAATTTGTATTCGATGACCGTACACTGAGCTATATACATAGCAGATTCACAATAAAAAATTACTTACTCTCTATCATCGAATTAAAAAGCTTTCCACAAATTATCACCGCTGCAAGAGCTTTTATACGCGTGTAATTTGCGTAGAATTTCTCAGCTATTCCAAGTTTCGCATTTTGTTTTGTTTATTCGTTAAATAAATGAGTTAAGTTTTTAAAGGAATGTTTTAGTTGAGATATTACCCCAAGTTTGCACGACGACAGTTAGATACAACTTTGTAATAAAACATTTATTTTTTCATGCAACAATAGGAAAGTAGGTAACCATCCTCTAAACTTTATTTTCCGGTCACAATTACCAGAATGCAATAAAATTTTGTTTTTGAGGCAGTTTTTTTCTCAATACGCTTCAGAAATATCTTACAAGACGGTTACATTTTCCGTATCGTTTCCAAACTGTTTTTGATAGGAACAGAGAAAAGCATAAGTCATTATAGCAACCTATAAAAATAATACACCCGACTGGTAATTAAGAATCAACGTAATACTCCCCTCGTGAAAAAACACCCCATCAAAAAAATTCTTTTTTTTAAACACGTCGAGAAAATTTCCTCCTCCGACGTGGTTTCAAGAATGATAAATGATGAATCTGAAGGAGACAAGACCGCTGGGAAAAAAAGAGCTGATTTTTTTCTGTCCTCGGTTGCGCTATATACAGAATTCATATAAACAAGCAACTTTTTTATTTCATTGTTTCTTCACGAGTATCGCGAAGAAAAAAGAGGGAAAACGCGTGAAAATATATAAGATCAGTAGAATACTACTTTTCGAGCCTTTTGAATACATTTTTGCAGAATAGCTGGTTCTAATCTCAACTTGGCAACTTGTTTCTAGGCTATTTTTCGCAGCGTAGATTTATTTTTCAATTATCCATCGCTGCGCCGCCGAAAAGAAAAGATGAAAAATATGTGCGACGTTTTTCGAGAGAGAGAAAAAGGAAAAAAAGCTCCACTATCGCAGATAATTCGATACGAATCGGCTATTTACTGAAGCTTCGCTTCGAGAGTTTAAATTTCTTAAATTTAATTGAAAATTCAACTCGATCCTAAATCGGTAATTGCGTTACAGGATCAAGCAGGCGTGAAAAAGCTCACAATGAAAAATTCAAACACAAAGCGATTCACTCGACGATGCGATGTGACAAACTGTGAACGTGAAAAACAATTGAAATTTGTTTGAAAAAGCCGTAGAAATGTGCCGGCACCTTTTCCCTCTCTATTTTTACCTTCGAATACAAGTCCGCTTTTCTTTGAACTCACTCCATCGATAGTTAATCGTCGAATCTAAAGGTGTAAGATAAAGACCCAAATCAAATCAAACAACTGTTCGCGTTCTTTCAAACGAATACCAGTAATTATTGCGGATATACAAAGGGTATTAACATGCCAGTGGAATTTTTCCACTCGGATTTCTCTTGGGGTTTTTAATCTCGGATGACTTTACTTCTTGGTTGGAGAATTTTTCCACAACACTAGGTGGATTACCTGGACAAGATAGGGTACAGGAAGATTGATACAAAGACTACGTAGAACCACAAGTATGTACCAAGATAGGGGGACCCACGTTGAAAAAAAAATATCTATCTACTTGAAATGTTTTATACCTTATTTATGAACTTACTTCAAAAGTGGAAACAATTTATCCGGGAGGATGTCTTGAAATCAATTTCAATCCAATTGGAGGGAGAGATGGCGAAAAAGTGTAGGTCACAAACCCAATTCCAGCATTTGAGCTTAAATACGAGTAGGAATGTAAAATTTCGACTTTTTTTTCACCATTGGCCCAAGTTTGATATTTTTTGAAAATTCACCAGAATTGAAAAATACAAAGGCACCTAAGTTTGCTTGGACCTAAAATTATACTATGGGTTCTAATATTGCATTTCTTGAGCTAATTGAGTAGAAATAACAATTTTTAGGATGAATTTTCGATTTTATTTTGATGAACCAATTCCTCTTCCACTTTTGAGGAGATCTTTAAAAGGCTCAGTGAGGAAAGAAAAATAAATTCTACAAAAGTTACGATACGTCAGTTGAGATTTTCCCAAAACTTATTCCTACTTATTAGGGTGGACTAGCCTATGGTGTTGACTGGCGATCGTCAGGGGCACCAAGACACCAAAGCCCCCGGGGCCCCATGTTTAAACCATAAGTATGACAAAAATACCTATTGGTTTTTTGAAACTATTGGTATGTGTGTCTTTCCGTCTTTCCACCTTTTCGTCTTTTTGTCTTTTCATCTTTTCGTCTTTTCGTCTGTTTGTCTTTTCGTCTTTTCATCTTTTTGTCTTTTTGTCTTTTCGTTTTTTTTCTTTTCATTTTTTCGTCTTTTCGTCTTTTAGTCTCCTAGTCTTTTTGTCTTTTTGATGTTAAATGGCCCAAGCGAAGCGAGGGCAAAAGCTGTGGAAAATTTACAATTCCCAAAAAAGGACGACTTCATGAAGAAATGTATTTCTTTAATGTCAACATTACTCAAATTTAATCAATAGTTTTTTGAAATTCCAGGGCTCGTACATTTTTTTCCCCGAAAAAAGCGACTACAATAACCTAAAACACTCAAAAAAGTAACCAAAAACTAGCCAAAAAAAGTGACAAAACATAGGCAATACATTTTTAATGCAAAACAAAAATTATCAAAAAAAAAAACAGAATTTTTCGTTTTTAATTAAAATTTAAAAATGAAATTCGATAGAAACTTGTTTTTCAGCAAAAAGCAGGACATTTTAGCAATTCCTTTTTCCAATTTTTGCCGAAAAAGTTGAACTACAAAACATTTGGCAACTTTTTGATTGAAAAAAAGTGATTTTATTTTTGTAATTTTACATCAAAAATTGAGAATTTTTGCGATTTCTGGCAATGAATACGAGACTTTTGACAATTTCAGCAAAAGAAACGGTTTTTTTAGCAATTTCTGGCGAAAAAACGACACATTAGAACTATTATTGGAAAAGAGTGGGAGTTTTCGGGTGCAAAAAACAACACAATTCTTAGCATCTTTTTTACAAAAAAAAGAAGTGAAGAAAATTCTCCACAATTCAGGCTAAAAGCGAGACTTTTTGCTATTTTTGACAGAAAACGAGACTTCCACAACAATTTTAGTAAAAGGCAGGACTTCTTGATCATTTTTATCAAAAAAAAGCGAAACGTTTTAGCGTTAAAGAGCGAGATTTATTAATGATACTCATAAATCATAAGTTGATAAAATGCAATAATTCAACAATTTTTGCAAAAAACAAGACTCTGGGAATTTGGCAATTTATGACAAAACCAACCAGCGAAAAAATTGCCTGAGCAAAGCGAAGGTGAATTTTTTCATTATGAGAAATGGAAAAATCTGTTTAAAGTAACCTTTCACAAAATTCCCTGACTTTTGAGTAAAAAATGCTGTAAACCAAAATTCCCTGACTTTCCTCTGACTTTTCCAGACTGACCATTACTCCCTGCCTTTTACAGGTTTTCCAGGCTTGTGGACACCCTGTATATCAAATGGCAAATTTTCATTTCATCTTAAAAACTCGCTCATTTTATTCTGCAAAATAGATATATTTTCTCACCACAGTCTATAAATTTTCAGTCACCAACACCTCCCTCCGAATAAAACCTTCAGCTACTTCATTTATCAGGTTGACTTATTTTCGTGAAATTGAACGAAAAATCAATTGTACAATTCGCATTCAAGTATCCGAACCTGTGAAAAAATAATAGAAGAAGAAATATACCAGGGAGGGGGGTAAAATTTTAAGGAACCCATTCGGTGCATCCGTCAGGAGCTGCCAACCAACCCGTCCACGCCTGATTTTACATTTTTGAAAATTCAAAATTGACCCATTTCGGAATTTTATGCTTTTTAAAAACATGTACTTACATATATTTATTGATTCAGTAAAAATGATGGAAATCAGTCCCAAAACTGACTCAACAAACCAAATTTTGCTATTTCCGGTCATTGTAGAGTTCCCAGGACATTTTTTAATTTCTCCAGAAGACGTGGAAATTACTTTAGGAAAATAAAAATCGAGTTGTGGATTATTCTCAACCTATCTTAACGAATTTATACACATTTGGTTCGATTTTTTGGATTGAGAAATTGAAAAAAGTGCGGGAACTCTAGAATGACCAGAAACCGTGAAATTTGGCTGTGAGAGTTGGTGTTTGTTTCAGGACTAATTTTCATAATTTTTACCGCATAAAAAAATATGCCTACAAATTTTTTAAAAAGCCTAAATCATCAAAAATGGTCAATTTCGAATGTTTAAAAATTTGCGAAAAACCAATTTGGGTAGCTGAGATTTTGGTGATGGTGGTTTTTAACAGTTCCCTTTCCAAAAATGGCGGCTCGAGCGGTTCCATCCTTGGAAAAAAAAACCTACTGATACAAAATATCATCACACACAACCTCGAATAATTTTTTAAAACCAGTTGAACGGTTACAAATTGATCTCAAAATAATTTCTGCAAAAAATACCAATCAAAAAAAAAACTATCAACAAAACCAGCAAGGTTTCAAAAATATATACATCGACAAGTTTCCTCGCAATTTTGGGAGAAACTGAATAAGCGGTTCCATTATAATGGAAATTGAGTGTAGACAATTTCCTCACTCTCATACTATACTTTTTTTAAACCCTTCAGTTCAAAAATACAGGTGAAAGAGAAAACCTCTTTCCAGGTGTTATTTCCTTCTGCCATAGTCAATTGTCGATTCTACGTTTAAGGGGCGGAAACTTTTTGGTATGGCATTTAGTAGGGCAGCTTTACAGTCAGCTCTTCATACGATGTGAAAGTAAGCTTTCCGCGTGAGTATTTTTTATTTGAAGGTTTGAACAAAATTTCATCTAAAATCACTGAAATATCTAATAAATACCTACATATTACCTACTCGAAAATAACTTTTCGATAAAGTCGAAGTATGAATCATCCATTCAAAATCACCCTCACTTATACGAAACAACGTGTATTCATCGTAATGGTTTTCATTATAATAAACTTTCATTACGGATTAAAAACCACACAATATGGTCGACCAGACGATACTCGTACATACAATGTTTCGCAACAGAAAATATTTACTACAAAATAACACTTTATTCGCCGAACGTTTTGAAACATTGGGTGAAAAATGGAACAAACTTTGACCCAAAGCTATGACGATATTTTCAAAAATGGCATTAATAAAATTAACCTTTTTTCCGAGTAATATTTGTTCTTCCGCTTGAGCAAATTTTATACGCGAAGTTTAACGAATTACCTGGCATTACTACAAAATTTCAGCCACAATAAATATTTACACGAAAGCTGACATAGACTAAGCAGTTTATTTTTCTCGGTATCATGTTTTAATATGGTTTTACGATTAAACATTTTTCGCAATTCTTGCGCCGCAAAGCGTGTTTCGAAAGCTCTCTGTTGATTTTCAATATTATATATTTTTTTACCAGCTGTGAAGAGAAAAAGAAGGGAAAAAATGCGCGTAATCTGTACGGGGTAAAGAAAGAAACCATAAACAAACTCGAACACATTTTTTTTCTTCTTTCTTCGATGTCGGTGTGAGATTTAAGACGTTGGATGGTGATACTATCCTAGAAAAATTGTTCCTACGGGTACTACACTTTCGTAAAACTTTCCTGTTTTCAACGTGAATGGGGTTCTAATGTTCTTTTTCTTTAAAAATATAAGGTTTCCGCATGAGTCGTCTTTAAAAGCGATTTCGGCTATGTCAAATAGAGGAGACTTCGTGAAACCACCAATACGTGTAATCTCCCCTCCATGAGCCGCCCATTAACAAGCCGGTTAATGTCCCTCCATAAAAATTCGTCTTGGAAAATTGTAAAAAGCTTTACGTTCCAGTAAGCTGAACTCGTCAAAAGAAGTATTCCACGCGAAAAAAAAAGAGAGAAAAATACTAAAAAGTAACTTTTAACAATTATAACATAAATCCTAATGACATCCAATTAGAGTCAAAATCATTCCTCGGTTAATTTTAGTTAACGAGGATAAACGTTTGTAATATTATTTCATAATACTAGATACTCGCAGAGAAAATGACAAATCTACATCAGTAGGTACTAGGTACCTACTTTTTATCATACTATAGTGTATAAATGATAGATATACGTGTACATGACGTAAATGAATACATTACTTAGAACGGTTATACGTAGGTAGGTATATAAACTTATTAGGTATCTTAGGGAATACACACGAGAGGAAATATCCTCGTCTTTTGTGCATCATAAAAGCGGAAACGCATTATTCAGCAACGGCTTTTCTAAAAACCACTTACACAATTTACACTCCTCAAGGTTTAATCATCGAAGTTGTTACCTTAGCTTGAATTTTCATGTCTTGTGTAAATAACAACGTGTACCTCTACCTATCCAGAAGATATCCCAAGTGCGACGAAGAGGTCATCGTTAGAATTGTACGAAAACGTACCAAGTGAGAATCTCGCACGTTCTATAATCTTATTAAGAATTTTCCACTCGGGATACAACCTTATATATACAGATACACCTTACCCACCACCAGTAGGTACCCAAGGAGAGAGAAAAAAACCATACCTCATGCTATCGGAAACACTGCGTACTAAGTTGATCACAGAGCGCCACTGTTTCCTTTCTACGGAAATTAAAGAGACGCTGCAGCCCCCATTCAACTATAGGTAGGTCGACTAGGTACTGCTTTTCGCGATAATTAAAATAGTTATCGTAAATTGTGGTTAAATGGCGAGGTGAACGAAAATGTTACTCAATAAACACTAACGCCACAATTATACGCTTCAATAAAGACAATGTTCTACATGTAGGTATACTAGGTACACATATACACTCACACTGTATGATATGGCGAATTGTATACGGAGATTATTGCCTAACAATACAATACAACTAAAACAACATCGAGAATATAATGTAAGTACCCGCTTTGTTATTTCAATTGGAAGCAAAAATTAACAACGATTGCTCTAACTCCCATTCATATATTGCCACAATTGAGCTTATTGCTGCTTCAAGAACACATAATTATGAGTGGAAAATTGTACAGAAAGCTGATCGTATGACGATAGGTACGTAGGACTAGGAGTTTGTTTCGGAAAAACAAATTTAATAAAATGAATTACATAGTTTGGACATAATTTAGAGAAATAAGGAGAAAATTGTTATTATCACAGATTTTCAAACTTTTTTTTTCAAAATTGGTCGGCTGAAAGGACAAAAAAGGGTGTATTCAAAAAATGAACCAATACGTATACGAGAATTTATAAACAAATCAAAATCATTAAGTACCTCCCAATCAATCTGCCACTTTAAATTTGAGTTTTGTTTTTTCAGTTACACAAGACACAAGATACAAAAATAATATATATTTTTGTGAGAAAGTACAAATCTATCATACAAAGTACACTACCCCTCTACATCCAAAGGTTCGTGCTGCTAAAAAGTTGAAGATCCCATTTTGAAAATTCAATTCGATAAAAAGGGTAACAAAGAGACTTGAATGTGATTTTTTCATTTTGTATTTTTCAACCTGTGCTGATTATGAAAAGTTGAATTTTCACCTTGAAAATTCGATTAAAGGTTCTTTAAAAATTCTCGAGTTTAAATCCCTCATTACATCTTAGTAGGGTTCCACGAGCAGATTTGCTAAAATAACTGGTTCAAAAATATAAACCTTCCAAGATTGTCTGCTTCGCAAATAAAGGAAATCACAAATCCAGCAAAATTACGAGCCCCTCTGGGAGTCAACAGAGCCATTGAAATAAACTTGAATAAGAAGGAAGACAAGATGAATGGAAGAACTACATTCAATTTTTGTTTCGTTCATGCGGAAAGGGGGTTGTAGATTTCGTCCTTAATCACACTGTATTCACGGCAAACTGGTTAGGCAAATTTATTAACATGTTTTTAATGCGGTTTGCGTAAAACTTGAACGTGTCATTTGAACAACGACGGTGTTCTGTAAAAAGGGCCAATCTGCATTTTTCAAGGTGTTTTTCACTCAGGGCAAAACATGCTTTTATTTACTCGTAACAGCCAGAATTGAAAAGGTAAAAAGGGGCAAACTGTCTTAGGGCCAAACTGCATCATTCAGTTTGGGCCCTTTTTACTTTTTGAATTCTGACTGTTACGAGTGAATAAAACAGTTTTGCCCTGAATGAAAAAAATCTTGAAAAATGCAGATTGACCCTTTTCACGAAACACCGTAGCTGATATGCTTGGATTTTTAAAAAGTTGATTCGTGTTAGTTTCACAAATGAAATTGGAGTAGAAATTCCCCTCCACAGAATTTCTTACAAATTCACTCCCTCTCTATTCGAAAAAATAAATTTCTGACGAGTTGATCGCACAGTTGATCATGACAAAATTTCTTTCTCAGAATAATGATACAAAAATGACCGATTTTCAAGTTCATTTTAAAAACTCAAATACAAGAGGGTTCTTAAGATGTATAGGTTGATGAGTTCCCCCAAATTGACATAAAATTAAGGAAAAATCATGTATGCATAAATTTTTATCTTATTAAATATTTAACCTTAAAAAAGGATAATTTGGGTACATATAGTGAACGTCAAGAAGTTATTTTGACTTCATAGAGGGCACTTTTGGGGAAGTTTATGCGTAAAAATTTTGAAAAACAAAAATATTTCATTGATATTTGCACATTTTGTGATCATAATACATTGTCTTCTTTGATCCAAAAATAAGAAAAAGCAAGAAAAAAAAATAGTTTAGAAGGATGAAAGTTTTTCTGATTGAAGGCTTTTTGACTGAAAATTTATGGAAACATGAGTCATGAGGAACATGTAATGAGTTGAGAGAAGAAAGGAGGTATGCAACAGTCCTATGACACCCAAAACTCAAAAATGACCATTTCTTTCATTTCTTAACATTTTAATGTCTTGGAGAACGGAACATAATTTTGACTTTAAGTGTGCCTCAAAAATAATTATGAGCAAACCACTGAAATTTTTTCGATTTCAGTATATTTTTGATTTACAAATTAGAAACGAATATGTACTTCGATTGTATTAGGGTATGAGGGGACTTGCAGTCAATGATGGACAGACTCTTCAAAAAAAGGAGTTGGCTCTTTTTTAACTCCAACTCTTTTCAAATAATGGCAAACCTCTTTCGTAACTTCTTTCCATTAAAAGAGTTCAAAATCCATTAAAGTCGTCTGGAAGAGTTTGAAACTCTTCTACACTCATTTTCATTTTTTTTCTTTTTCAATACTCCAAATCATGCTTACCAACTTCACGATATCATAACTTGAGAACATTCCTGGCATTTTTGAAGGTTTGACCGGTACAATTTTAGCTACTTTGTAAAGTAAATACCTAAGTACATCAGAATTCAATAGAAATTAATGTTTTGTAAACTTTTTCCAAATGAGGTTAACCTCTTCGAAAAATAAGATGTGTATTTTGAAGCGAAACTACTTTTACTTATTTATTTATTTTTTTTTGAAAAACAGCGACTTGAAATTTCAAAAGATCAAAAGATTAGATATTCCGAAATGACCTCGTCATTTGTCGAGTAGCTGATATTATTTCGAACCACAAGTGATTTTTTTTGGAAACAATGAAATGAGTGTAGTCATGATCATGAAACAACCCAAAAGAACAGAAAATTGAATTCAAGTCATTATTTAAATACTAATGATGAATTAAAACATCCACTTAAAAATTTGAAAAACTTGTACAAAAAATTTGCAAGAAAATTAAATTCTAGATAAACAAATCAATTAGAATTCAACCGTGGAGTAAAAATCTTAAAAATATTTCGAATAAAATATGTACGAATATTTATTAAAAGTTTTAAATGCGTTTTCGCAACTATACAACGAGCATCTAAATATTCCAACCGGGTTGAACGTGAAATCCGAGTGGGGGCATTTATTCGCGTTTTTGCAGCAATTTGTTTCATAAATGAGTCCATAAATTTCTTTAAAATTAATTCGCTGCGAAAGATACGATTAGGCGTAAAAATTAAGTATTCTTGTAGACTTGTAAGATTTACAGGGTGAAACGTCTCGTGAATTATAATACAGAAATGATTCACCACGATATAAAAATAATACAAATAACATGAAATTAAGCTGGTCAAATGATGATAAAATACAATAATTATTTATTCATCAAAATGATGGTTTAAGTAATTTGATAAATATTTGTTTCGTGAAGCTATATACGCCAAGTCATAGGATTATTTTGTTGCGAGCAATTTCAAAAATAATTCGGCGTAGCGTAGCGTCGCACAATATACATACCTAATATTGAAATTTTTGCGTAAAAAATGTTCCCTTAACTATATTTTAAAATTATGATAATTTTTCTTTACCAAAACAATCTTCCAGATCCGATGCTATAGATAATTCTAAATAGACACAGACATTTGTAAATAAAATTAACACGTGCAAATATTTAATTTGCATGGTTTCAACGACGACGACGAAGGTTAATATTTGTTTCAGATCGTATCAACTCCAGCAAGATCATCTTTCATTTAAAAAAAGAAAAACAGGCAATTATAATTCTAATTTACTTTCTTTTTATAAAAATAACTCTAAAAGTAAACGAAGATGTTGGTTATGAATTTCTTAAATCTTTCATTCGTTTTTTCATCATTCGATGACGTAACACGAAAGAGGCAATAAAAGTTACTAATTCTTTTAGTGGCGATTTTCGAGAGTTATGTTGTTCTTTTCAAACTGTCAAAAAGCAAACTATTTTTCTTTCTTCGAAGCTGTTTGTTTTCGCTCCGACAAAAAAACTTTTGATCCTCATTTTTTTTCGAGTTTCCCGTCTTAAATTTTACCACAAGTATAAATACATTACGAGATATTTGAAAACTCGTTATTAATTTTTTAGTATTTCTGTAAATTAACGCAATTTCTATTATTGTGAATTTTTTTTTCTTCAAAATTTTGTTTGTTCGAGATTGATAAATAATTTTCAACAAACTTGAACCTACTTCAAAGTAGGATAATAGCAACTGTTTTTCTTTAATAAAAATGTGGGTTTTTCGTTTCTCACCAAAAAAAAAATTCCGTCAGTTAGAAAGTCTATTACTGTAATTTCTTCAATTTTCAAGACAGCTTATCATAGAAAAGCTTTTTGTTCGTCTCAAAAAGTTATACCATCAATCATGATAAAAAATTTTCACACCTATTACAGAAATTTAACCAAGGACTCAGCCAACTAAAAGTAAAATTTAAAGTATTCAAATCAATTCGTACTCACAGTATAATCCATATTAATCGCATCTATTTAACGACTCCTTTGATAACGATTATCCACCGCAAATCCATATTCAATGAATTGGCGCAGCAACGTTAACACCTGCGGAAAAAAATTAATAAATACGACGAAACTGACTATAAAGCGAGCTATGATAGAATTTACAACAGATGTCTTGGAAAGCGTTGAAAGTTTCAAAACTGTTACAAATACTTTAGATGAAAGTTTAAACGTGATATCGGATGCTTTTAGAGAGCTACAAAGAGGAAAAATTTTCCACGGCGAAAATGTACTACTAATTTCATAGCAGTATTTTTAATTCAATAGATTTTCACATTCATAACTTTCTCTCGACTATGCCCCTGCGAAGACTGTGTATAAGGGCAGACAAGAGGAAACTAACAAAATTAAATTTTTGTCTTGTTTTAATAAAATATGAGCCGCAGCTACATAGATTTTACACTTTGGCCTTATTGCTTTTTTTCCCTTCTGCACCCCTGCGCATAGAAAATCACTATTTACAATGCCCAAAAAACCT
The DNA here is from genome assembly GCF_950023065.1 of Planococcus citri. Taxonomy (NCBI): domain Eukaryota; kingdom Metazoa; phylum Arthropoda; class Insecta; order Hemiptera; family Pseudococcidae; genus Planococcus; species Planococcus citri. Next base: position 53,174,555 of record NC_088679.1, read on the forward strand.
GTACTATTAATCTTGACCAAGAGCGAGAAAAATTCGTAAATTTTAATTTACGATAGCGTTTGGTAGTCGGTACCCTATACCCTTATATACGAGTACGTTGTATTTCCACTTTAAAATGATTATTCGTATAAAGAGAAATACGTTATAGGAAAATCTGAGCCGTATTACAAAACCAAATCAGGTACCGTAGGGTACTAAAAAAGTGCTAAAATCGTACTATGTATAAAGTACTAAGTGAATAAAATTTACTAAATCGCTCAGATACTTTCAAGCAGGTATACGGAAACATATATACATACGATATGTACTTTCTACCTTCACCTATACACAATGAATTGCACATTCTTTTACCATCGTACAACAATAATATATCACAAGAAAGAACTCGAAAAAAAAGGGAACAGATTTTTCAGCAAAACATGATTTACATTTCAACTCTAAAGGGCTCAGCAGCGAGAAAAAAATTTGTAATTTTCCAAACAACGAGTAGGTATCCATCTACACAGGATAATGTAAATGTATCTACCTGTAGTTGGTAGGTATATTAGACAGTATCTTAATTATGAATGCTCGGAAAAACATATGCATTACCTTTCGTGGCATAATCAAGTCGGTATAAAGATGGAAAGGAAAAAAGGAAAAAAACCTAGCGAGGAAAATATTCCAAGTATTTTCCCCATTTTAGGAGAGCGCGATGTAGTAGGTAGTACTAGGAAAGTAATTCATTAATACCAGGTTGAAACCCCTTATTTAAATTATCATCAGAAGTGATTAATTATGACGGTGGATATTCGAGGAAAAAAGGGGATCTTTGTGAAAGTGAGAAAAGAGAAAACGATGCGCGACGGGTACTACGTTTTCTCAGTAAAATTTATTATTTCTCTCGGAAATGAGTTAGTGTTTCGTTTTCACCAGGCAATCGTTTCTTCAAGAAGGAGAAAGTGGTCCTTAGGAAATTTCTTAGCACTTTATTGAGACATTTCTTAAAGGAACAAGTGGGTGTGACAAATACATTTTGTGATTAATGAAGAATACCAAATGAGAGAAAATACACCCGACATAAGAAAACCAGCCCAGCCTTATCCTTACGCTCAATCTTTCATACGACCAAATGACGTTTTGTCTTTCACGTTTTATACGTACTTATATACACGCGGATATAAATTTATTACCATAAAAAGTATACGCTAATTTCTGCTATTTTAAGAAGCACTCGAGTTGAATTAGCGTTCTCATAAATCATGACGCGTATATTTTGTGACAATGAATTTTCTCACTTAGTAATACGTAAATAACCAGGTGCTCGGTTCCCCTTTCTCTCTTTTTTTTTCACTCTCAAAATCAACGAGCCGAAAGAAAAGAAAAACGTTGTGTTTTTTTTTTTGTTTTTATAACGATACCAGGTATTTTCCACTTATTACAAAAATGTGTTTTTTTTCACTCTCTTTCTTCGTGTATAGGTTTAGGTACCTTAAGCTGTATTATGCGGGATGCACTCGCCACGTTTATACAAGCTCTATATTATTGAAAGTATAATTCATGTACGACGAAAAACTCTATTTTCACAGCCATATAGCCGAGTAAATGAGTAAGTAGGAGGTAAAGTACACACAATATTGTGTCTTCATGACGCTTATATACCCGATGAATGAATTTAATACGCGTCAACGCGTATAGTTAAAAGGCCTAGGGATTGCTGAAAGCTTCAATTTTTAAAGTATCTAGGTAGAGATACGTCATTCTATGTATTTCTACTCGTATTTTATCACACGAGTGTTCCGCTCGAGTATATGACACGCACGCCAATTCAAACATCGGCAATCGCTTGCGCAAGTGTTGTTTCGTTCTCATTCATCAACTATTAACGACGCTTTACCGTTTACACCCAAGTATTAAAAGTAAAACAACGAAGAGGGGAAAAAACGGAAAATAATCCTTGATATGGGTATGAAACGATGAGTTTATGAATTAACACAGTACTCGTATAATCTTGCATTTAAAAAAATTGAAAACAAAAAAGAAAAAATTGTGGAAAAAATCTCGAAAATTTAAAATACGATATGGACTACCAAAAATGTAGTCAAACGAAATGAAAAAGATACCTAGGTATAAATACTTGAGTAAATACCTAGGTACATTTACAGATATTGAAAATACCTAACCCGCAGAAAAAACAGCAATGAAAATGTTTAGGTAAGTAGGTAACAAAAAATAAAAAGAATTCGAATCAAAACACCGCCAAAAAGATAAAAAGAGAAAAATCCCAATTGCGATTTTTTATAAAGTAATTCTATGACGTTTATGGATGCGATATACAAGCAATTTTTTATACTCGTCGAAATAAATATCATTTTAATGTCTTTTATAAATACACACAATATTTCAAAATTCATTTGTCATTTGCGACATTTCATTCATTTTAACCGAATCCATCTTTCTGTCAATATTTTGAATTTTGAAAACATTTTCGTCGTTTCTGTCGGTTCTAACGTCTTTGTCATTCATTGCTTTGAACACAAACTACCTTATATCAGAGATTTAAAAAAATCTATTGGATTCGTATTATGATTTAGGCAGAACGTACTATGCGTATATCGATATTGAAAAAATCATAGATGCATAGAAAATGGTAAATTAGCATCGGAATATTCAAAGAGGCACTGGTACCGCCGTCTTGGTTGTTTTGTGGTTTATACTCATTTGCAAAATAATGGTCAAATTCAATGTACAATTTTTCCAAAATTGGTTTTCACTGCTAAAGAAATATTATGGTGCTAAAACCTACGTAACAGAAATTAATTTAGGAAAAATGGTGCGTAATTTGATCAAGTGATGCTTACCTAAGTTTATTTGGACTGGTTTTAACACGTTTTTTGACAAAGTCGAATTTTCAAAATAATCCTGGGGGCTCCAGAACGTTTCGAAACCACCTCCAATCGATCCAAGAAAACAGGGTTCCAACTCAATAATGGGTTAAATGAAGTATATAGAAATATGTAGTAATTTTCAAAAAGACTAGAAATCGTTTCCAGTCGACAGGTAGAGTTCAACAAATTCCAGCATTCTAAAGCGTAGCTCAATATTAAATAGAATATCTATTTTTTTTATTTTATAAATTTCTCTAAAATGAGTACGAAAATACCTTTGATATCTGAAATGACTATAGTTGGGTATTTTTATACCTATGATTTTTTGAACTCGCGGTTATAGCTGTATTTGAACCAGAAATTTTCCTGTATACTTGCCTTCTACCTTGCTAGATTCGATGATGAAAAAAATCAGAGCGATCTAAAAGCATTTTTTCAGGTATTTTACAATCGAAAAAATTCCTGAATAATAAAGACGAATCGTACTCTTCTTCCCTGTAGATAAGACTTTCTCATCAAAAAGCTATGATTGAGAAATTCAAACTAACATAAGCAAGAAAGTACGATCCCAATAGGGAGAAAAACTTTTGAACTGGACAAAACTAAATCGAAAGACCAAATTTTTTTCAAAAGAAATTCAACAAAATGAGTAAAAAACAATGGTCAAAAGCAATCAAAATTTTCAGATACCTACTAAAATGAATTTTTTGATTTTTGGTGGATTTTTAAAATCAAATTCGGGCTGAAAATGTAAAAAAATCAAAATTTAATCTTATTCATCTAGAATTCTGAAATTTGGAACGTATTACAACTTTCAGCCCTCCAAATCGATGGGAAACAGTTTCCAACCATTTTGAGCAGATCTAGAGGCTCCAGAATACTTTTAAAAGTTTAGATTTCCACAAAATTTTACCCATTGAAAGTTGAAAATTATAATTTACTCGTACTTCGTACTCTAATTTGAACATGTTGAATAAATTGAAGGTGGTTTCAAAACGTTCTGCAGCCTCTAGCGACTTTTTGGAAATTCCATATTTTCAAAAAGTGTCATAAAAACTGTAAAAATCAACTGCCGCTCAAAACGATTTGAAACCAATTTCAATCGATTCAGAAAGTTAAAAATGGAGTACACATTAGATTTCAGCTTTCTGGATCAATTTGGTAAAATTTCGATTTTTTTTACATTTTTGGTCCAAAGATTTTAAAAAATTCATCAAAAATCTGAAATTTTGGCGAGGGATGTATTTTTATAAGCTCTTTCGATTTACTTTTGTCCAGTTCAAAATATTTTCCACCAATTGGGATACCTCTCTTGTAAACATAGCAACACAAAATACATGAATAGCTTGGTTGCGTATTTACGGCAAACTAGTTAGGCAATTTTATTAACACGAATGATAACAATACGTATGCAAATATTTTCAGGATGAAACTTTTCTTTCACTTTGTTTTGCAAGGATGGATTGAAGGAAATTTGACAATCTGTCCTTACTCCTTACTCCTTAGTATCCTACCCTCCATTGAGGGAGATGAAGGGTACGTGGCCTCGAAGCACAAAATTTACTCTTGAGAATCCAAAATTCAAATATTTAAACCTGAAAATATATAATTTTTCTCTCGACTATGTTTGGTTAAATTCTCAAAATTTATTTATTTTTGTTAAACTACATAGAACATTTGCACCTGAAGTCACCACATCGAGCTAGATGTGACGTGAATCAGCTAAAATTCAGCCCCATAAGCAATCTGGTGAAGTTCAATTCTCAAAAATTCAAAAATTGATGGTTTCGATTTTCTTTTCATTCGATTCTACTTTTGATCTCTAATTCAATTTCTGGCTGTGGTGAAATCTCAAACATTTTGAATAAAAAAATTAAAAGGTAGATTTTTAAGATCCCTGTTTTTTATTTTATTTTTTTTGGTTTATATTTATTTCACCGTTAATCCTAAATTTGGCACTTGAAATCTACAATTTTCAAATGGATCTTATACCTGAGCTCGGTTCAAACTTGTACATCTGAATTTGTGAGATGCAGCTGGGAGAATGCGAAGAGGTAATAATCATACTCGTAGGTAGGTATAAAAATATCATAACAGAAATAATAAATTTATTATAAGTCGGTGTTGTGCAGTATAAATTTTTCTTTCGAGAGTTTTGATTTTACAACTGTCTTGAAATTATAAAAAAAAGGTCAAGATTCTAAAACATTCACAGAATATTTAAGAGGTGATTTGGATCCAAAGTAGCGATTGTTTGGCAGTAAGTACATACAATGTATGTATTTTATCTGTATTAATATCCACCAAATTTGCGAATACCTAATATCCAATATCAGATTTGTTCAAAATACTCTACTCAAATAATCCGAAAGAAATAAAAAAAAGTTCAACACGACTGTTAAAATTCTACGTACACATTTTTCCAAATGGGTAAAAAAATCAACTCACAACAACATTCGGTGGAACTAAACACACAAAAATAGCTGTTTGCTTTCAAGTACCTACCCATAGGTAGTCGTATACCTACTACAAGAGAATCTAATTTTCAAATTACCAACATTATCTACCACAATCGCACCAGGTACACGTTTTTTTTCCTTTCCAAGACCAAAATGGGTATAAAACGATGCCAAAATCTTCGATAATGAAAGTGATATTTCGATTGATGTGGCACATTTTCAACCGCAAACTAGTTCACTGACGACATAAAAGCAAAAGGTACCATATCAATTCAGTGAACGAGCAAAACGAATAAAAAGAAACGTTGTTATAGTGTAAAGTTATTGACGCAGCTAGTCTCTAATTCGATTATATCTCCGTAGGTACTTCCGTCCTTCGTCGAACGTCTATTATATCTAAAACAAGCCTACCTAAAATAAATGTCACCTGAAAAAAAGGAAGGACTTTTTATTTTTTTTTGCGAGCTAGTTTTTGCTGTCTTTCGACGTGTAACTGAATTAGGAACACGGTTTTTTCTAATGAACATTCAGTTAAGTTTTATTCACACGTTATATACCCTACACTCGACCTTTTTATTGTATCTACTAAAATCACAACTTGCGAGTTGATTTTTCCCCTTATTTTTCTTCGTGTTTTTTTTTATCATCTCGTTTTTATTTTCGCAGCATATCTTAGAGACCTTATAAAATATTAACGTAATAAAATTTAAATATAATTCTACCATAATTCCAACATTAGCTGTATTAATATTACAACGTGAAATACGACTCTTTTAATATTTCGTTGTATGTACGTAAACGTATACTATAAAGTGAAATATAAAAGAAAATGAAAAGGCGGACAGATGACTGATGATATATTTCATTTTAAGGGAAGTCGTTAGAATCGCTTTCTGCTATCTTTTTTTTTCCTCGACCGGTAACACAAAAAATAGCATACCTTTAATCACACTTTACGCTAGTTTTAGTGGTACATAGTTATACGGGTCTAAACGTGTCCCAAATGCGTAAAAAGAGCTTTATTTTTAATTTACACTGGTTTTTCCGGTCGTTTATTTTACTGATACAGCATTCCGTATGTGAATACCGCGCACGATGCTATTTTTTTTTCTAATTAAGTAAAATTACGCGTACAGGATAGTTGTGTTCAGTGACATGTTTAATCTGTAAAACGTGTTATTATAAATGGTTACCGATTATCCTCCCTTTCCATCTGGAAATTCGTGAAACCATATTCTACCTACCTTTACAGCAGGAGAAAAAACACAAAGTCACTTTTCCGAAACATGGCAAAAATATGTAAGTGCTCGGATATTTTGCACCCCTTGTATACACGAGAAGCTAATTTATAACCATTCTCGCGAGTAAGCTCGTGAAAGAAATAACACTTTCGAGTGTGCTCACCAAAAAAAAAAAGAGAAAAAGAAAAAAAATAGTTTCATGCGGATGTGCACCTATCATTTTTGTCGTGTGCTTTAACGACGTTGAAAGAACACATATTCTACTTCAAAGAGAACCTTCAAGTAGTCCAGCAATTCATTGTGTTCTAACGAATGAAAAAATAAAATAAAAATGAGAATCGGAGACTGAATTTTTGATGACATGTTTGAGAGGTAAAGTGGAATCTCTTGGCTGGTACTAATAGCTTTTCGTATGTGCGCGATTCATGGTAATATGTGAGTATTTTTTTTTTCTCCAGCATCGCTATTTTCATCGAGCTTTTCGTTTTCAAACGCTCCCTGATAGTAAATTGGCTTTACAAATTTTAACCAAAAATTAATCTGCAAACGAATCCATGCAAAAGGATAAGCTTTTACTTGAAAACCCTTGGGAAATCGAGATCTAAGCATGTAGCATTGGCAGATGTGAAAAAAATTACATCACTTTTATATATATGTAAGCAATAGCTGTATTTGAAATTGAAAAGACGTTTATTTTATCGCTGAATTCGTAGAAATGACGCGGATTTTTATTTTAAAAGGCTAAATAGTATACGAACGAACGTGGAACTGAATGCGATTGTGTCGAATATTGCAATTTTTGAGAGATTCGTCGCACTTTAACCGACAAAGTGTTTTGTGAAAATGTTTAACCAGTAGACTCGTACGCGTACATAGCTATATGGAAATGGATTTAGTACAACCTTTATAACACGACACCTAATAAAATTCTATTTTTAACGCGAGTCAAAATACATATTCAGGTGTTCGGCACCTTTCGGAACACGTGTCAATTGTCAAATAGCTATAGGCACCTATTTTACCTGCTGATACAGCAATTCAACCTAAGGAAGAGTAAGTTTAGTTGCTAACTCTATAACCTGAAGGGAAAAAATTACGACCTACATATTTTGTGTTGATTCTTCAAGGTTGAAGAATCTCTTGAATATTACACATAAAATTAATCTTATCGAGCCACGTCGAAGAATTTTGAAAAGGAGATTAGTTTTTCGGAAATTGGTGGTTGCCGTACTGTGCGTATTTTTGCAAGGCGGTTGATGAAGACTTCTTCTTTTTTCTTTTCTTAGAAACACATTTATATAAGTAAAAAAGAATGATCTGCTTTGATTTTTTTTTGAAATTCAATTGGAATTTTCTTAAAATTATTTTGCATTAGGTTTTTTTCAAATTTTAGTAGACTGTTATCCACGGAGATGATTTTTTTTTGAGAATTTGAAAAGAATTGCATTTTAATTTTAAACGAAATTTCAGATTAAAAATTTTTGCATTTATTACTTTGGATTTCTATTTTTTATCTTTCGGATTAAATTTTTTAAACAATCAAGCATTAAAAATTTCGTAATTTCGAAATCATTTTGCATTGAATTTTTTTGTCAAATTCGTGTGGAGGCAATTCTTTTGAGAATTCAAAAAAAATATCACCTGGGTACATTTTTAATTATCAGAATAAAATTTTGAAATCTTTAAATAATTATTATTGTATTCTTAAAATTCCAGTTACCTACCTACCTAACTATTTTTAATGTTTTTTTTTTGAGAATTTGAAAAAAAATACATATTAATTTTTTTGGAAAATTATTCGAGGAGGACAAACCTTTAAAACTTCATACTTAAAGGCTACTCACATTGTTGTAGCCAAGTTTGCCTTTTGCCTTAGCTTCCTAGCTTAATCTCAATTATTGATTACTCAATTGTAATTGCGCTTCGGATATAATCGTAGGGGTTACCAACCAAAATCCCGAATCCGAATTCCCGAACGGACATTTCCCGAATACTGTTTTTCCAAAACCCAAAATCCCGAATCCAAAATCCTGAATGACCACTTTCCCGAATGTTTTTATCCCGAATTTGAAAATCCCGAAGTACATACTATGAATTTCTTATCAATATTTTTTTGGACTTGATGCGTTTTGGAAACGTATACTAAGTTACAAAATTCAACTTTTCCTTTTTTGCTAATATGGCTCAATTTTCTAATTACAGATTCGATTTTTTCAAAGCCTTTTTAATTTTTAAATTTCATCTTTTTTGATTTGTTTCATTCATTGACGATGTCTTTCATTTTCATTCATTTACTTTGACTAATTTCTCAAAATGTTTTTCCCATGTTTTTTCAACCTGTTTTTGTTACTTTTTCAGGTTTTTTAGGTTCCTATAGTAGTTACTTTTTTTGGAAAAAATTGAGTACAGGCCCAGTCTGTTGCAAAAAGACCAAACTAGAGATGTGCACTTTTCAGAAAAGTAATTTTAGTGAAATGAGAAGTGAAAAGTTCATTGAAAAGTGTGAAAAGTAAATCGTGCTAGTCTCGTTTTAAAGCTCTCTGTAAAAGCTTCAAATTGATCTATTTTTTGCCTATCGAAAACACACAAAAAAATCAAAATCATATTTTTTCACCTACTTTATCGAAAAGTGGTAGTTTTGAGCCTTTCTAGAGCCTCTTAACATTTTTGGGTTTTTCAGATTTGAAAAAAATGTTGTGAAAAATATCAAAATGCAACTCAGTGCCCATATATGGATGCTTAATTGCGAAGGTAGAGGAGTGGAGAGAGTGAAACTTGATATTTGACTTCATCAATGAGGTGAGTGTTCTCTGATGGGTAAATTGATTGGTCACTCACCTTTTTTTTCTTTAGTGAAAACTGAAAAGTGAAATGAAAAGTAGGAACATTTCTTTTTAGCTTTTCATTGAAAGAAAAGTACTTTTCACTTTTCAGACTGCACATCTCTAGACCAAACCAAGAATTAAAATTGTGTAATATATAAAAAATTCAATTTTTTTCAATTTTATCATTTTTTAAGAATTTTGAGTTATTTTTAGTGCAGGTAACTTAATTTTTAGATGAGAAGTTTAAACACTTGGATAAGTACCTACATTTTATATTATAATATAAAAAAAAAAATTTTTTTAAAAATGGTACTACATAATAAAAATTTTAAAAAATGTCTCACCCTCCCTTCTTGACCCACTGTTTGGCTACATCTGCTTATAGAAATTTAAGATGTTTGATTTTTTTAAATTTTATTTTGTTCATTTGTTTTAAATGGGGGGGGGTGCTCTGTGTAGACAGGGATACAAAAGTCATTCATTTTTCAAAATACCAGTATGCCAAACTTTAGATGCTCTGTATATTTTGGGGCAAACATTGCTTAGGCGACCGTAGATGGTTTCATCTTCAAAATGGAATATGTACCATGTACCTATATATGTATTTAGAACAATTCTTACGCAGAAATACCCGCATTTTGTTGATTTTTCTTTTCAATTTTTGGAAGGCTCCTGGAGTATTTTTTTTAGATTGGAAGGAGGAGAAGGACAGTTTCAAAAAATATAGAATAACTTTTCCATAAAATGAAATGACTATTCAACGAGCAGGAGAATAAAAATAGCAAAACTTCAAAATGAAGTCCATCCTGAAATCAATAGATAAGATGTATTTTGTTAGACATAATATTGACAGTTTCCAAAAAATGACATTATTTATTAGGCAACTACTACATACATAACAAAGATTGTGGTTATTTGCAAAATTTGTTCCTAAGGGTATGGAGGATGAAAGTCAACAAAAACTAGACCAAGTATAGGAAATGAGATCATGTTTCAAGAATATTTCTGTCGCCAGTAGCACTACCCCTATTATTTCCGTAAAAAAAAAAGCTCAGTGTTGAAGCCCAAATTAGGAAAAAGCCTCCTAATGGATTGATTTTTAAATTAACGGAATTTATTTTTCAGATCACACGCCGAATGCCTCGTATGGTTAATTGAATTTCGTAAGAAAAATATTGAAACGAATATTCTTTCACAAACAAAATACACAAATCACGTTTTTACTCTGTACGTTGGAAAAATTCTATATGGTCGGCCGCCAAACCAAGCCGGAGTTTTCGAGTTCATTCTATTCAAAATTAAAATATAAATCATAAATTTGGGGAATTTTATTTTTTTAAATAAAACCGGCGAAAGTTCAACTGCCTTTGAAACTTTTTTTCTTCAACAATACAAATGTGAGCGGCATTAATACCCATAAATTAAAGCGGGCCACGCCTAAAACGTATATGAAAAAATAGCACCTTTAACCCCGTTTTAATACCGAAAATAGTATAGCAAATCTATCCATCGCGTCGTCGAACAAACGAATCGTATAATTTTTACAACTGGAAATTATTTCCTTTTTAGAGATGATTTAATTCAACGCCCGATGATTTCTTATACGTATATGAAATGTTAAAAAGTTTCGTCGAAGTAATAGAGAAACTGGTGTTTTGAAAAGCCACCGTTGCTTGTTTTCTTTTCCTTGTCGTAACTCCATTCACGGTTCACTTTTTCATCATACACACATATATATCTACGGTATTTTCTTCTCTCGTACTCGTCTCGTACTACTATCGTAGTACGATGCTGTTCGACGAAATCTCAGACTTAATCGGCTTGATAGTTTGCTGTCGACGAGACGTTTGTATTTGTCGATCTCTTTGACGCGCGCGATATTAAGATGGAAAAATCTTTTTTCCTAGTTTACACGTTCCTTTAACAATTGTTTAATGTATGAGAAGAGCGAATTCTTCCTTTTTATTGTGCTTTTCGTGGGAAATATTAATTCTTCGGTATTTACCATTTGTCAGCTCGGAAAAATAAGAGAGAAAAAAGATCAAACACTTTCAATGAAAACGTCTCGGCGCGGACCGGCGCGGCGTCGCGTCTTTTCTCATTTCCAACATGGGTTTATTCGCGAAAACGAATCTTGCAAAATACTTTAGGTAGTGAAGATATTATTCGTACAAAGTTAAGATTTTATGCAACTATTGTCAACACACCGTCACATTATTCTAACTTGCTCATCAGAAATCCACTCGCACTGGTGTTTATTTAGCGCAGGTTTTTACCAAATTCGTCAAACCTTTCGCCAGCATCATTTGCATTTCAACGAATCAACTCGTTCGTTTTCTTCGCCAACATTTAAATTTTAAACCAAATGAAAAATATCGCGCACAATGTTCCTTCGTGCCGAAAACTTTGCCTCTATACTTTTTACGTTGCTTCGATGGTAGGTATATAGGTAGAGATACCTAGCTACCTACTTTACGCTCAAGAAATGCAATATATTTTCAACGTACCAACCTTACCTTCCTATAAACGGAATTAGCGTCAAAAATGAAAACCATAATGTCAAAGTTGCAAAGCGCGCACCCCCTTTAACCGAATACTTACCTATAGTACTTTTCCACGAAATGATTATTCCAAGCCAAATGCACATTTTAACGCTGTACAATTGTTTACCACGAAACCGTTACCGACTGAATAAATGGTCTTCGGTTTAGTCACTTTATTGTTTCTCTACGAATCGCCCAATACTATAATTATTTCAACCGAATTTCCTACACAACAGTAAATTATTTCTCAAGACTTTTACCCAACTAATCTAACTTATCGTTAATACTAGAATTCGGTAAATCGTGTCTGTTTGAAATTTCACCACGTTTAGAATCTCGCTATATAAAGCAGATCCAGATATTTTACAGCAATACCTATACTTGACAAACATATCTGCAGATGTAGGTATGTATGTAGTAGGTTACGATGGTCTTTATTTTATCCAAGAGGATCTTTTATATTAAGCAAGGACGAATTAGCTCAAAAATAAATAAGGTTTCAATAATTTCATAGGCTATGTTCATTGTATATGACAAAGATATCATAATAGAGAAAACACCTGCTTGAAGGTGATTTCCACACAATTTTAGAAGAGTGAGATCGATTTTACTTCTTTCACCTCTGGATCGTTCAATTAAAAAAAAATTTCCTTTACTCGCCTTCGGCTTGCTCAGTAAAAATACTTTATTTGACTCGTCGCACTCGCTCCGGAAACCTCACTTTCTCCCCTTATATTGGATAATGTGAAAAGATCTTGGATTTTAATTGGCTGTGGTGGGATACTCTGATTCTCAAATTTGTTTACTTTATTCAAAGGATGAGTAAAATATCGGAGCTCAGTCTGAGTTCTACATATGTACCTTTGGTGAGAGAACTTATTGCTCTGTTTCATTACCAACTTACTTGTAAGTAAAGAACGTCATTCTTTTGTAGTGTAATGAATTTGCTTGTAGCGATTACCAGAGTTAATTTTGAATGTATTTTTTTGTGACCGCAATTATTTCAAATGAATTTTTGAGGTGATTTTACAAGATGATTTTGAATGCATTTTTATTTGTGATCGCGATTATTCTGAGTGCATGAACTTTTCATTTTTGATTTAGGGTGTTTAGAGCGGAAAAATAACGTGAAAAAGCGAGGGCGAAAAGGAAAAAATTGTCACATAATTTTTTTCTTCGGGAATGTGTTCAGATGAACCCCCTGAACTACTAGAAAAACGCCGACCCTCTTACCCCTGGAGCTAATTTTTTTAGGGGGGGCTAAAACCGGTTCCAATTTACGTTTTTTGAAATTTACTCCTAAAATATTAGGTTTACGAGAAAAACTACCATGACTAAAAATGTTCCCCTTCAAATTCTCGACAATTTGATACTACGCTTGATACCCATCCCTCAAGAGGGGTGTCTAAAAAAGGGACTGGAAAGAGTAGGTGTTTCAAAAAAGGTTAGTCCAATAAATTGATCAAAGTTACCACCTTAATATCATTCGTTTAATACAATCTTCAGATACAGATTCAGAGCCACAAAGGCTAAACAAGGGCGTTTGAAGGATAGGACACTTTGAGAAAGAGGGGAGCTTCAGTGTGGGATGTGGTTGAATTAAAATGAGAGGGGAAAAGAAATGGAGAGATAGTCGAGAATTTCATTCTATGTATGGTAACGAAAGAAAAAGCTAAACATAAACCTACTATAAAAGATTTTGTCATTACCCTCAGAAACCTAGCTCAAAAATGTATAGACCTACAGATCAAGAAGTTTGCAATCCCGAAGATAGGCTGCGGACTGGATCAGATGGATGGCCCTTGGTGAGGCACTCCAAGTGACTCCATAATAGAGTGCTTCAAGAGTACGCCAATTACAGTCAGTCTGCAGCCTCCTGAAAAGCCAAGCTACCTGAAGATGACAAACACCACCGAACTAGACTTTAGTTATTAGGATGTAAATAAAAATTTCTGTATACTTATCCAAACTTCAAGAAACCGAAACTAATTGCAGCCAAAACAATCCAGTCAAGTCAAATTCAAGACAGATTGGAGAAATAACATTAGTTAAAGATAGCTTTAATATAATACTTTTAGATAACCTAGAGAATAATAACAATCTTAAATGATGTGGGCAGTCGGTGCAGAGAAACCAGTAGCAAGTGCACTGACTGCCCCACAAATATCCCCATGTACCTTGTGGCATATAACTAGGGGCCCTAGACGAAATCACTCCCCTTTACACTTCACCCAGAGATGGGTTGGGGGCTCGGTCGTGATTGGAACAGGTTCAACCCTCCCCGCAGGTTGGTGGGGGGTGCTTGATTTTTCAAGTAGGTACCACACAACTTGGAGAAATTCGCCTAATGGAGTGGAAATTGTTGGACTGGAACGTTGCATCATTTTGCATGCAAGTTTTATCGCTTATTGTAGTGAAAAAGAGCATTAAATCCGGTTAATAGAGTTGACTAATATTCAAAAAATAGAACAAATCATGAATTTCAGCAAAATTTAACAAAAGTTGGATGAAAAAATGTTGAAAACATGCTGAAATTTTTGTAAAATCCATCGAATAGTATGTTTTCGAGGTCGCTGAGTACGAATATGAACTTATTTTTTGGGTCCCCCAATGTCCCTCTGTGCCTCAACAAGGGGGCCAAAATTTCAAAAAATCATCAAAAAGTCGAAAGATATATCAAATGGAATGTTTTTGAGGTTGCCAAGCACAAGTATGAACTTATTTTTTGCCCCCCCCCCCCCCCACAATGTCTCTCTGTGCCCCCAAAGCGGGAGGTCAAAATTTTTCTTGAAAAGGGGGGAGGGGTATAGACTGATAATAATTTACCCATATGAAAATGTCTTCCATTTAATTTCTTTCGTGTTTTTAAACTTTTGAGGACTCCGCACGAAAGGAATAACTGTTCAGGCGATTAATCAAGGTTTTTGAACTCGAAAAGAAGATTACTTGGCAAAATTCTCATATACGAATGGAACATTTTTTGAAAATGATATTTCTATTTCGTTTCTCTTGATTACTTTAAAACATCATAAACTAACACGATTCGGATTCTGAAATTTTCAGGAATTTGTTCCATGCAAAAATCTGAAACTTTCAGGGTTGACGATTTTTAAAAAATCTTAATATAGCTCAACTCCTGTGTAAGAACCTAAATTTGATCAGATTGAGTATGATACGGAGAGATTATGGTGCTGGTGTCGTTCCTTTAATTCTAAGTTCATTTTCGTGTTCACGCAATTCTCATAATTTATCACGAGAGGAAGAATATCGGAAGGGTAACTTGAGAAAATTTCTCGAAAATTTTTCAACTCTCTTCCCCTTTTATTCGCGAGTCACGCCGTTTCTTCATATCTTTTTTCTTGAGACATTTCATATTTTTTAAATGGTGGGAATATACAAGGAATCGATTGCATGGCATTTTTTTGGTGATAATCGATCCTGACAGTATAAAAAGGACCAAAACCGAATGCTCACAATATGCTGAAACTACGTTGGAAAAAAACATCAGGAAACCTATTTTTTCAAAGTGGTCAGTTTGGGCATTCAAAAGAACCATTTTTACAATTGAGAATTTTAAATAGTCAACCCCCCCCCCCATTGAAGAGATGGATTGAAATTGTTGTCATCAAAAAACTGACATTGGGTTCGTTAACACCCGATACCTAAGTACCTAATTTTTCAAAAATGCCTAAAATCATTTAAAAATTGGAAAAGTTTTATTTCGACCAAGAAATCCATAGATTTTACGAGGTGCTGCCTACAAGTAGGTATAATACATCATTATTATTATATACCCTCCCCTTTGATTGAAGTTTCGAAAAACAAGACTAACAAAATTCGATCCAACATAATACGGCATTATCCCCCCTATCGCCCTCTCATTCATCAGCTTACACGACATTAAATATACATTTCACAAATTGCTATAAACAAAAGGTAGCCTGTAAGTTTACCAGGTGTTAAAAAAAAATGTCTATAAAAGGATACCGATATAGGTATAAACGTGAAATGTTGAATCAATTTCGCTCTTATTTTTTTTCTCACAACAGTAGAAAGTTTAACGAAGTTTTATACATTGGCGAAACTTAAGCTCGTATAGCTGCATTGATTGATAGTACTAATTAGAAAACTTATTGAAGCCGCCAATTCGTCGATAATTTAAATATACACGGAAAACGCCTACGGTAATAAATAATCTAAGGGGGAAAAAACGTCTATCACAAGAGTTATCTTTCAACGGTGAAAAGCAACGAAGAGGTATTGGCGAATACCACCAGAACAGATATTAATTAAAATTTAATCGACGTAAAAACCGTCCGCATACCTATAAATTGAAAATACATTTTATTAAAAAGTTTATATTTTTTTTACAAATAACACTCGAATCGGTAAAAGTACACAGCTCGCTCTCACCTGCCTATAATATGGTACGTTTGCGAAATATATTCGATAAGAAAATTTACGTATCAAGTGGGTATTTTTCCACGTCGAGGCCTTTTTTTTTTCATCCACGTTGATGACACGCTTAGCTCGAGGTAAATGAATTTTCATCGATCATATAAAAATTGGTATTATCTCGCGGCGAGAAATTTCAACCGAAGGTGATTTTTTTCTTCTTCGAAAAGAAAACCGACGAATAAAAACGCAGCGTGTGTTTAGCAGTAGACACGAGTGTAAAATTGAATGCAGCATGCCGGTTGTGATAAAGCTTTGTACATACGCGGATTTGTAAAATGGTTTTATTCTTTATTCATATTCTAGACGCGAAATCTACAACGTTATATGCTATTTTCGTAGGATTTTTCAAATTCTACTTTTTGCTAGAAAATGTCAAAAGATCTTATCGCCGTAAAGACTTCATATTTCATCATCTTTTTTTTTTATGAAAATTTTATTCCTCGAGATTTTTTTTCAGCGTAATTTCGCGGTATAACCTCTTTCTGAAAGTACTTTAATTCTACTCTCACTCAACGCTACGATAGCTCAGCTCGTTCCGGTATAACAAATTTGCTCGAAGAAATTTTCACTCTTAGTTTTCGATTCACGTTGAATTTTTCTCCAGCATTTTAACGCGCTTCGTACTAAACTTTTTACAATGTCAGTTAAGTAAATTTTCTCGATTTTATAACGTTTTAAAATTTATAACCCGTTGAAAATTCCCAGTTTTAACGATCAAATAAAAACGCTAGTTTTATGCAAAAAGTTCAAATTACTTAATGACTTTTGGCGTTTTTATACGGCATTTAAAATTTTTAATGATTGTCGTTTACCGAACCAACATGTCAACTGTGTTGGAATAAACTGCCTACATGGCTCAAGATTTCCTTTTCGACTATTTACTACTAAATGACGTTTAATTGCCGAAGAGATGCCTATTACAATTCGAGATTTTTTTCAGTTTATTCGAGTTGACAAATTTTCTTCCGCAGAGAATTGCAAAAATACGTTCTAGATTGGTCTCGAAGATTTTCATTTTTATTACGATAATTTGACTTGGGTAGTGATTGATCACGATGATCACGTTGTAGATTATAATCATTGAAAAATTACACTCGAGCAAAAAATTTAATCATTCGCATCATTTTATGAGCACAGATAAATAGAGGATCTTAGTTGACTATCACTTCAAAAAACAGGGGAAAATGATCGACATATTAAAAATTCTCACGTGAAAATAAATTTTCAAAATTAAAAAAAAAATTAAAATTTACTCCAATTTTATATAAAAAAATTACTCTACAATAAATTATTTGAAGAAGAAAAAATCTACTAACTCGTTGTCCATTGAACTAGTTCAAAATTACTTCGCTGCCTGAAAAATGTCGTTCAAATGGTCAAAAAAAATCATCCGCGAAACCGAAACATTTCACTCGTACACAAAAAAATCACGTGCGATCCGGTAATTTTACAACATTCAAAAACGAACCAGGTCGACACTAAACCACAAAGGTAACTACTGAAGTGGTGAAAATCTTCACGGTTTTTCCGTGCGACCCGATCATAAGTAGTTGCGCACTTGCACCCTTTGACGAAGCAATATCGCTATAAGCTCAAGTTACTCCTTATAGTTGGCATTATTGAAAAAACTAGGAGTAGGTGTGCATGCATTTTATTCGCTCCGAACAGTCGGAATTTTTATAGTTAATTTCATAATAAATATCACATCATATTACGAAAGCAAAATTTTTTAATTTTCAGCAGACGCTGATTTAAGTTGGCGAAATTTTTTCGTTTTTTTTTTTCAACGACGTAAAAAGTTACAAAGAAATTAAGGTATTTAAATTTGCTAGTCTCGCTAGGAATTTACATTTATTAATTTTTAAAGAAAAAGTACTCTTTATTATGCGACGTCTAGGTCGTTTAACGAGAGAAATACTAATGTTTCGAATGAATCATAATCAGATAAAGTAATAGGAGAACATTCCTTTCTTTTTCTTTTTCTTTTTTTCTTCTTCGCAAATACGAATAAGTTACAACCGAGATTCTCATTACACAACCAACCGACGACGACCCCTTCAATCGCACAACTAACGTATGTAGAGCTACATACATATATAGTATAATAATATCTCCAAGTTTTTGCTATATATTCTAAAATATTATAAGGTTCATTTTTTCCATTATTACTCGTGATTTATTACCATTCCTTATCACAGGAATGAAAATTTCAACTTTTTTATACGTTCGTTATTATGCACTTTTTCCTTTCTCGAGTTTCTTTTCTTATTATTAAATATGAAGCAATGTAATTACTAAAAAACGCATAATACCGTGGTAATTTTTTTTTCATCCGAATGGATTTTTTGCCTGATTAAGGAAATTGGCTATTTAAAATGAAAAAGTACGTTAGACTACGTTTAATAGTAAGTACATATTTCTTTTTTCGTTATTTGTAACTATCTATGCGTTTTTTCTGGATTTTTTTGAATACGTAGACATACAGAGCTCGCTGCTCATTCAACTATATATTTCTAGAAAAATTACATTACCCAATAAAAAACATATTAGGTTCAATATAAAAATATATGAATGGAAAAAAAATTACCTTACATGAAATAAATTTTAACGTTTCGCACCAAATAATCTTCCCATTTTTGCTTAAAAATCTATTCAAAGAACAAAAATTATCTCAACAATATTTTTAAAATTCGTAAATAAAGAAAATATTTTTCAGAACGGCAAGAAATACAGTCAAAATCGCAATCTATCAAAAATTGAAAATTGAAAATTTTTACGAAATTGTCGATAAACAAAGTCAAAAATTCTAAGTAATCTATTGAGAATTGGAATATCGTTCGATGACTGTCTAAAATTGATTCTAATTGAAATTGTTTGAGCTAAACCTCCTGAAAATCTTTACGACAAGTTCTTTCAAATGTAGAAAAAATTCATGTCTAAAATCACCTCTTAAAATAAAACAAAACAAAAAATAGTTAATAAGTATTTAAATTTCTCCTGGAAATTCGATCAAGATCATAAGGCGAGTATTTACAAGTGTCCTGATGATCATTTTTTTCTTCAGAAAAAATCTGTCATCTGTTCCAAGGATCTTGAAAATCCTGAACATAAAAAAAGACAAAAAAAAGTATGGAAAGAGGGGGGCTCCCAAACGCGATAGAAGTGAATATCTATCTTGTTATTGGGGAATCTTGTTCCAAAAAATTAATACTTTATGCTCGTACGTACACCTACGAGAGTATTTACGGTGAACTGCATAGGCAACTTATTTTACATTACTTCTTTATTTAAATTACACAACTAAAACATTAATAAGTATTTACCTACGACAAACTAAGTATGCAACTTATTTTACATCTTTTTCTTGCAGATGATTCATCATTCCAGTGGATTAAATACCTTTTCACCAGGTTTTCAGTCAATTTTGATTACAACTTCAGGTTTTCTTCACAACATCATGAGAAGAGCATCCTCAATTTCTCAAAAATTGTCGAGACATTAATTTAGGTAAATTTGCATCATTTTTTTTTCTTGAATTATTGAAAACTATTTCAAAATCAAACAAACAAGGTCCAGAGGACTTGGCAAGAGGTTTTTTTTTTTTTAGAAAAGCGAGTATCGTAATTATTATTCCCTCCAAATTTTCATTCGATGACAGTAACAGAAAAAGTGTAACTTTTGACAGTGGCAATTTTTTTAAATGAAAAACTATTTTTCAAAATCGAAAAAAAAATCCTCCATCGTGATTTAAGTACAATATACAGGGGTCGGCATAAGTTAGTATTCGTATTCGAAAACTGATGCGTTCTTTTTAACACCCTGTTGTGTGTAATGAGTAGATAGAAGGTCTTGTAGGTAGTGCGTTGTGTTCGTGGAAGTCCCACCAACACTTAGGTAATAATAGTTTTTTTCCTCGCTATGTCACTACAGAAAAAAAATTCATTTTCATTTGAAAAAATTTTCGTTTGTGCAAATCGGAATACTAACTTATGCCGACCCCTGTATACATACAACGTAAACTGAGATAAAATTAATGAAAAAGTCACCCAAAATAAGATTGAAATAGGTAATACCTGGCTATGCAGGTAGTTTTAGTCTTCTTTAAAATTTGATTTTTTGACATTATTTGTGGTTTTTCCACGAAATCTTCAATTAAATGAATAAATTGAATTCGGAAACATTCAACGTGACAACAACAGTGACACAGTATCGCCATTTTCTCTGAGCTCTGTCAAAATCCAAAAAAATTATGATCTTTTTAATTTTCTCATTTTGGAATTTTTTTAAATTTTAGTTATGGTTAAGTATAATGTACGTAATATTCCCATTTGTTTTCTCTCTTTTGTAACTCTTTTTTCATTCATTTGACGATAATCTGTCTCAATTTATATTAGGTTTGTTTTTTTACACGGATTTTGGCAGATTTTCGAGAATCTGGATTTTGACGGATTTAAAATTCACGAGAATCTGCTAGAATAGTAGCTTTTGAAAATGGATTTTGGATTTTACTTCAAGAGAGAAGACTTCTGATGTTTTGAAAGTTTGAGGTGGGGATCTAAAAAGTGTTTAAAAAAGATATTCAAAAAACGTCCAAAAACCAGATTTTCAAGAATCCTTGTTTAAAAAAAAACAAACCTATTATAGCTACTCTCAATTTTGTTGCTTGTTTCTGTATAATTTTCTCAATAGTCAACATTGTCAACAACACTCATCAACACTAAACAGAAATCATACAATCTTGGAAACCCTCTTATCAGATCCTTTGGACTTCGCTTGTTATTCATTCAAAATTTGGATAATAATTCACGTACCAAATCGTTACAAGGTCAGATTTTACAGACCACCGGATTAAAAATTTTCAAGGTAAATGGATTATATTCAAAATTCGAAAAATCAAAATCAAATCAAAGGATATTCATTCAAAATCTCTTAAAAATTACGTCGTCTGATCGTTTATTCAAGATTGAATAATTTCTGGAAAATCTGGAAAATTCAATCAAAATTGTGAACTAACTAATTTATCAACAGCCCATTCGAAATTTAGCTCAAGAACTCAAAAATATATCTACTCATTTGATTTTTTTGGAAAAGATTTCCAACCTCACATTAATTTACCAAAATTTTGGATTTTTTTCTATTTTTCTCATTCTTTACATTTTCTTAATAAAAATCGTATTTTTAAAAAAATTGTCATCTTTGCGTATATGTATCATTCAAAATGTCTCCTTCTTCATCAACCAAGTTTATAGTGATCGACAATTTCATGCTACCTACTTTATTTCCAGTAAGTAGGTAGCTGAGTACTCAAAAAGTAGAAAACATTTTCCTTCCAAATTACGCTACATTTCACCTATTTACATTTGGAAACTAGCATCATTGTAATCAAGAACCGAGCACACAATGTATAATGTAGATATATATTAAAATAAAAGCAACATTTTAGCACAAAAAGCGTAGTACAAATTATAAAATAATGAAGCAGACATGGCGAAAAGTATTTCATACGTAAAACCTATCCACATTTGAAAGTTCATCTTTATGAAGTCAAAGCTTCGAGTTCATTGTTATGCATAAAATTTCACAAGCACTCGGTTCATCTTATTATTTCGTTTTGTTATTTTATCTCGAACATTTATTACCTCCATACTTATATATACGAATTAGATACTTGCATTTATAATTTTAATAATCTCGTATTCGCGGTTTCCTTATCAGAGAAATTTTCTATTTTAAAACCTTATCTATGAAGTTGGCACGCTTAAAGTTTACAAACTTAATTGCGGATGCGGTGCCAATGTGAAATATCATCGTACGCTATTGAAAACATACCTAATACATAAAGAATAAAACTTTCTTGCTACATGCCTTTTATTCTGTATAATAGTTATA